>NW_007577796.1:414859-424049 GCF_000690725.1 Stegastes partitus
GATCATTCAATACAAAAATAGTCTGTAGTGGCATCTCTAGTTTTGGTTCCCTCTAGCCATTCTAATCAAGGTCATTTTCAGTGATTTTCAGTGATAAAAAAAAACCTCAAACAAACCCACTGGACAACACCTGACCAGCACTAAACAGCAGACAGACGGGATCAGTGACTAGCTGGTGAACAAAATGATGAATTTAGCAACTAAAGACATTTCCTAGTAGAGACCAAACCTGAATTCTGGGTTCTTATACTGGATTGAAACAAACTCCAAACGACCGTTCACATTTACATCTGCTGGATTGTAAATTTGTAACTATTTGCTATTGTTCACATTGGTATACTAATTTTTTGGGCATGGGGCATATACTTTACAGAGCACATCTGCAACCAGCTGCAGAGGAAAAACATGCATTTTAATTTCTGTTGGCCTTTCCAACAATGTAGCTGTGGTGTTCCCGGTGCAGTGCGCTGCGCTGTAGCCGCTACAGAACCAAGCTATCCCGTGGAGAGGTGTCATTTAGGTAGAAGCAGCAGGTTGCGCTCAGCTAAACGACAGCCTCGGCCATTAGCAGGGCCTAATTAAGACACACTAATTACGGGTGATGGAGTGAGTGCTTTGTAAGGCCGTCTCTAAATAAATAATGAATACATAATCATTGTGCTTAAACAAGCCGCTTGAGCTTAAACAGTCACAGGCCCTCAGGCCTTGTGGGTAAATTGTGGAGCAAAGGAGGGAGAGCCGCAGTGATGCATCATGGGAGCTGTCAAGGGGCGAAAAAAATTAATATGGTTTTAAATATTCACTACCTGTGCCTGAGTGCTGGGTGGGAGGTGCCCAGGGGAGATTTCAGCTGTGATGAGGCTGTAATTTTGATTTTTTTTTCCCTGCCCACCATTGTAGAAGCACACATTGTGACCGATGCTGTTTAAAATTATATGTCAACAGCTTTTAGCCTGGACTGGCCTGCTTTTCGTGTAACGTCTCTATTTACCTGGATCTGTTAATATGCCAGTTTATAGGGGCTTCACCATCTGTGTTTCTATTCATTTGCTACTGATTTTTCCTCTTGTGGCTGTTTGTTTACTGGTCTATCTGCTGCATTTTTTCTATCTTTTGCTGCCCTAAGTTTTTGTCTGTCTAGCCTGTCATGTTGTCTAAAACTCTGACAACCTCGCCGGTGCTCCACATCAATGTAAATGAGGTCTGAGTGAACAAATTGTTTGTCTGGCCCTGTTCTGCTCTCTGTCCTAGTCAATATGCCAGCATGACCTCAGCACTCCACACTCCTTCTCTCGCTGCCTGCAGCACTTCCTCGTGAACTCACTGGCCATCCCCGTGTCTCCTCCCATCCTCCTCCTTCTCGTGATTGCCATTTTTCCTCTTCCATTTTTACACCCTATTATAAATCACCTCCTTTTTGCTTCCCTTTGTTCGTTTCCGTTCTCTCCTCACATGTCAACTTATCTGCGATCAGGCAATAATTAAATATCCTTTCTTCCCTTCTCAACTGTTCACACGTTCCCTCCTCAAACAAATGCTCGGGTTTGAGAAAAGGTTGTGAAAACTCATTGAATATATCGCTGGTAAAACAAACAGTACGGGAACTCCGATGAAAAAGGTGCAGCTTCTCTTTAGATCGCACCTCTTTATTACAGAAGCACTTTGGGAAGGAGACGTGTGCTGGTAAATGATCACAACTCGAGAAAGCAAGAGTTTCTCCTTCCAATAAAACATCAATTTACAGTGTAGGTGTAATGCAGCAGGGCTCCTTGATGGTGCTCTTGAACATAACCCTCCAGGAGTGTGTAGGAGTCACAAATCCAAATTGCATCATTAACATCGAACATAAAATTCTTTTATCTCTTTCTCCTTGTCCTTAAAGGAACGCTGTTGACGCTAAACTAGCCTCGGCGTTGATTCAGTAGCTCTGATTAAAAGTGCTCATGTGGACTTGAAGCTGCAGATGAATTGAAAGATGAAAGGGAGAGGTGTCCATCCTCAGCATCTGATCAAATGCTCCTCTCCCTTCAGCAGCCCACAGTGTCCTTTGAGAAACTCGCAATAGGCCAGCCAAGGACAGCTGAGACGGCCATTAGTTACAGATCTGACAGCATAGTGACAGAAAATTTTAACTGGTGGCCAAGCATCCTAATAAGCTTAGAGGGGCTTGAAAGGAGAAGATAATGAGCTGAAAATACAGGAAATACAAAGGCTACCTCCCCATTCATCTCATAGGAACACTTCAGCAATTCGGTCAATAAACACACATCTGAGACCTAAACAGGGAGAGGGTGCTCACAGATGCCGGCTCCAATTATTTCATGCAGGGACTATTGGCTGGTAAAAAATCTTTATAGTCCCGGGGCCCGATGCCTAAAAGCATCTTAAAGCTAAGATGTTCATAAAGACCTTGTTGTGAATCTTCTTACATGTGTGGGGTGTTTTCGAAAAGTTTCATTACTAAAGACTCTTTAAGACTCCTAGATTACGAGTTCCTCCGTCCCACTTATCTTAAGAAGGCTGAACACCTTCAGATGGAACTGGGACATGATTTATTTAAAGTGTTCATGGTTTTATCTGTTTTATTCAGTGATTCAGCCTGTTATGAAGATCACTGATGCTCTATTTCAGGCCTCCTAAGGTCTCCTAAATATGATGTTTTATAGTAGCATATTTTATACAGGATTACATTTGTATGTTGTGTATCACAAACACACATGTAATTGGCAAATGTTTGTCATTTCTTTTATGGCTATACTATTGGAAATGAGGAGAAGCTTCAAACATGTCGTGAATGGGTTGTTGTTGCGACTATAGTCATATTTTATGAGGCTGATTTTGTGTTCTCTCTCCATACAAACCAGTGGAGGAATGTCTGGTGTGATAGTGGTAAGAGATGCACATTAGGGTGCGCTGGTGTCAGCCTGTAATTGGTGAATTACAACTAAAGCTTGGTTTATGCTTGAATGTCCACGAGGGCTGCGCAGCTCTGTGCGGATAAAATACGTCATTTTAGCAGCCACGCCCCCTTGCGCGGTCCTTTTCAAGAGGAAAATTTCCGCGTCGCGCACATAGACTGTATAAAAGATGGACGTAGCAACCGGCCCTGAAAAATAAAGCCAACCCGGAAGTGTCAAAAACCTACATCCGTGAGCTGCTGGCTCCAAAAAGCCCTGGCTCCCATAGACTTTAATTGGAAAAGAAGTGATCACAGATCACGAAATACTGCATTCTTCCAGCTCAAGATTTTTTTCTTATTAGTTTTCATAATCAAATTCAGAGATCAGGTGGCCAATCTGAAAATAAATCAATACTGAATTTTTTTAAAAAATCATCAACATTTTGCGGGGCAAGGGGCGTGGCTGGCTTGATTGACAGTCAGCAGCGACGATACAGATGAAGCGAGCAGAAGGCGGTAAATGTGGGCGGGCAGAGAGGGCCTGCCTCTCAATCCGTCTGACCAATCGCTGCTCCTATGGCTCCGCCCCCCTCCGACAATTTTTGCGACACTGGCTCCAAAAATCCAAGATGTCAACCAGGAAGTAGCAAAACCCTGGCTTCATTTTCTCAGTTCGAAAATTTCTAACAAAGCGGACGCAGACGCGCGGAAAACATGGTGGACGAACAGGAGCTCCTAGTGGCAGAAGTTAAAAAATACAGGCATTTATATGATTCATCACACAGGGATCACTGTGATAACCGTGTTATGGACAATTCGTGGCTTGAAATCGTGGTCACACTCGCCAAAGAAGAGGAATGGGTGAATCTCGCCTCCTACGATTTAAAGGACGAGTCGACCACCTTTTTTTTTTTTTTTCCGTCTCAGCAGTAATAAAAGACAACAAAGTTTCTCTTCTTCATGAAGACGAGCGCGTGTTGCCATGTTGTAAGCGGTGTAAACAATGTCAAAGTACTGCGGTATATGTGCGTTTGCGACACACCTGCGCAGTTTGGGAACAGATGCTGAGCAGAATATAAAAGCCACACACGTTCTCTTGTGCTGATTTCGTGCATCTCATGTCCGCACGTCATGTTGATGTGAAAGCATAATCCAGCCCTAAGTCTACAGGTGACTGGCTCCAGACCGATGACGGCCAAATACAGAAAGAGTAAAGATGCCTGAGTGTGGAAAATCAGCTGTACCTCTTAGTAGGCCACACATGCATCTAACTTTTGGATCTGCAGTTTTTGTTTTTTTTTTGTTCATACTGTGTATTTTTGGTTTCCTGGAGTTCATCGTGGATGACAGCCATTTTTAGTTTGCTTTCTCCTGTTTAAGTTGATAGAAAAGCAAGCTACTGTCTTCTGGTTTGTTACTTCTGCTTATTTTCAGCGAGATAGATAATTTTGGTTGTTATTTCAGCTTATGTCCATCCTGAAGATAACACTTGATTCCTCCATCCGGTAAATAACGTAAGAATCAGAATTCTGCAATTTTGCGTTCCGTGGCTGCTTGAGATCTGGAGAATTTTCATGTTATGTCTCAGCCACCCCGAGACGCAGCATAACAGTCATATTTCTAGCCCAAACTCTGAAATTGTCTTAAACCTAACCAAGTAGTTTTGGTGCCCAAACCAACAAGTAAGCACGAATGAAACTTAAGGGTAAGAATAATGGTTATCTGCGGGTGAAGATCCAGTTACAGACCTATTTCTCTGCCTCCCCTCCGGCCTCCAAATGCAGATGGGATTGAGAATGCAGTTTAGTTGTATATGAATATAACTTTCAGCAGACAGGGTTGTCTCTTTGTCTAAAAGTAGTGTTTTATGTTGTTGTGTTGTTTTATTTATTTCAATGAGAATCTATAAGAGCAAATATTAAATAAATAAATGTTCCCAGAGGCCAAGACAGGAAACCTGGGAATACATTTCTTTGAATTTTTTTTTTACAAGGAATTATTTATAAGGCTGTGAATTTACATCGCATGGCCATGGACTGTGCACGATCATATCTGCACAACTCCACTGGCATTCCCCTTCATTAATCCACGGATATGCAAAGGCATCCAGAGAAATTATATCCAGAACAACCTTCACAATGACGACAGCACATTGATGGACAGAGATGTAACCTACTTGTATTAATCTTTATTTGTCCGGGTAACCTTGAAGCAAAGTAAAGTTTTCGCCCATACATGCCTAAGTCTTGAATATTATATAAATCTCGTCTGGCTAAAGTGCCACTTTTGCTTATCTTTTGTTTTGTATTTCAATATGTCTTCTTCTTTTATTCTGGTGCATTAGTCCCCTATGATTTTTAAAGTATCCACATAATTTGAAACTCAGTTTTGGCTTAAGTGCAACAACGAAGAGATTTATTGAAGCATACCAGTTGTTTTCTTTTGGGGTTTTTTTTTACTGCAGTGACGTGTATCAGTAAAATGCTGCAGGCACAGAAGCTCTGATTGATGACTTTAAGTCAGGCTACATTTTCATGATGTACTCAGTGACTGAAGTTCACTGTGTTTTAAATGCTTCCTTTGTATTTATTGCATGTGCAGATTATATTATGGTTCTCATAAAGTTGCATTAAATTGCACCATACATCACAGACAGCCAGAGTCAGGAAGCTGTGTATGCTTCTTTGCTTTTATGTGCTGTTTTAGTAAAAGCATGTTAAAAATTAACAGGTGTTCATAGAAAGGCTTTTAGAAAAGTATGTCTACAAATCTAATATTGATACTGATTTATAGAAAGCAGAATAAATACATTTAGTGTTTTTTAGTGGACAACCTTGCTCCTCTGCATTTTACTGATGTTAGGCGAAAGAGAAGTACTCGCATTTAACATTTAATAATGAAAAGAAAAGACAAAACCGAGTCACAGTCAAATAGCACAGCGGCTGCAACTTGTGTTTTTGTACTTCAAAAAGATACATGTATTGATTATATGACATCTGACTAATTCGGTGGCAGGTAAAACACTAAATAAAGAAAAAATGAATATACACTGAAAAGAAAGACATTTACATCCCTTGAAGTGTGCATAAGTTTTGTGTCACACCTGTTCTACCTGTTTTTAAAGCCCCCTAGATTACAAATAAACCCAGTCCTATTAAACTGTAAAAAAAAATCCATAAAAAATAATAAACATCTGGCAGCAAGAGTGCAAGAAAAAATATGTTAAATAACAATTGAATGCTATAATGCTAAGAAATCGCAAAAATAATGAAATTAAAGGCAAATATTGTCAAATAATTTGATTTAAAAACAGTAAAATGGTGAAATGATAGCACAACTATCATTTGTATTTGTATATTATTTGACGTGGACATTATGTACAGTTTTGTCTGTTTTGTTTTTTTTTATTTTATTTTACCTTAACCCCAACATGAAAACATTTTTCAGTGAAAAATAGAGGGAAATTGTAAAAATAACAATAATAAAAATAATATTTACCATTTTTCAGTCCTTAACATACATTATTTCCCTGTTACTAATGACAAATATCTATAAAATAACATGCTTTTTTTTGCCAATTTAAATACAGTTACAAAAAATGTTGAATTTAGTAATTGAGCATTGACAAAGAATGAAATGCAATACATAAAAATACTGACTTTTTATGAGGACATTATTTACAATTTTGGCTTATTTTTTAGGGTTAAATGGTAAATTAATACTTTTTTTCTGTGATTTTAATCGAAATTTCAAATGATCACTGTCAACTGTAAAATAAAAACCCACGTTCATTCTGTATGTTTATGTTACTAGCTGTTCTTGCACATTTGTTTTTTGTATTTCCACCAGCCCCTGCAGAAAATAGACACCCATTTTTAATGAAAAATAAAGCTAATATTTCTCTATTTGTCCATCGTTCACTCCCTCCATAAAAGGCGTAGTGGTAGCCCGGGGCGACCATGTTGACTGTGCGGCGTGTTCAGGGCACACATTACATGACTGGCCCTGCGTACATTTATATCCATGACTGAAGCGTATGGGCCCAACCGCAGCTGTATGCTGCATAATTCATGACGTGTCAGAGTTCTCCACTAGCTGGTGTCTGTCTGTCAGCACTGCGTGTCCCCTGTCCCTCCCCATCCATTCCCCCTGAATGGTAATGACAAGCCGGCGAACGCACACACACAGCCACAAGAAGACCATAACGCAAACAAAGACACCGAAATAGACAACATGCTCGTACAGTTACACAGACACACACAAAGTATTACACACCACCGCACACAACAGTCGGAAATAAGGCGGCGGCTTGACAATCAGCAAAGTGTTGCCGCCTTTTCCGTACGCAAATGTGTGCGTGTGCGCCCATAGGTGTGCGTGTGCGTATCAGCTCTGCCTTGAAGAGCTTCTGTTCAGTGTCTTATGACAGGCCGTCAGTCTGCCGCTGCAGCAGCAGAAATGGTGGCGTCCCGGGGGAGGCCTCTAAAAGCTCACAGGGTTCTGGGGGTGGGGAGCCCAGACTTAGTGAAAGCTTTTCCATGTTCATCCACCCAGCTCTGCTTCTCCTCCTCCGATAGCCCCGACTCCGCCAGCCTCATTCCGCATCCAAATGCAGAGAAAAACTCACTAACCCCTACCCTCTAACCACCCATCTCTACCCGTGCATTTCCCATTCCGTCGCTGCATCTGTCAGTTTTTCCCAACATCTCTGTATCTTCCTTTTTCCACTTCACCTCCTCTCACCCCCCTCCTAGTTGTTACCTCGCTTTCTTCTCCCTCCTCGAATTTTTGCATCTGTCACTCTCCTCGTACATCTCCATCTCTTCTCCCCAAACTGCTGTTCTCCCTCCCTCTCCTCTCCTCCTGCCCACCAGTAGAGCAGCATATCCAACAGTACATTAACCCCCATACGTCTTTGTGAGCTTCTGCAGTCGACACATCCCTCACTGGGAGCTCCTGTCACACTGAGCAGACAGTAAGAAGGACCCCTCCTTTCACAATGAATGACTGGTGAAGTCTCTAAACAGTGCCAGAGGCTGTAGCCCTGTAGCACGGGGCCCTGACGGTGGTCCTGGACGATAAAACCACACAAAAAAACCCATCAGAACGGGAGCTGTCATAGGGCTGACTCGGACGAGATCGCAAGGGAGTCAGATAGCGGGAGGGAGGAAGGGGATGGAAGCACACGCCGCAGCAGCAGCAGCTGTGGTGACATCTTGTCGCCCGAGGCACGAGGAAGAGCGAGGGTTTTGGTGTGCATGTGTTTGTGTTTGCGTTCCTGAACCTCAAATTCTAATTAGCCACAATGATGAGTGGAGAGGAGTCTAAAAACAGACTGATCCCTGAGCTACCAATCATTCACCCCCCCAATGGTGTGATTAAGAAACAGACAACTGTATCTGCAGAGAAAGTATTCTAGAGGAAACATATTCAACGGAAAAAGAAAAACCCTAAAAATTTTGGTTCATCTGAACTGCGATAAAACTTTTTTTTTTTTCTGTTTTACATCAAGCTTTGCTTTATCTGTTCAAGTTGTCTGTGTCCGCCCCGATGCAGTGGAGGTGAGTGGAGTTATATTTGCAGTGATTATTGCATTAAAAACAATCTAAATCTTTATTTATTTATTTATTTTTTACATTTGTTCTCTGGCAAAACCAAAATAAGAAGATTGATACCTTTTATTTGTGTGTCATTTACATATAAAACTACAGCCAGGAAACTCTTAGCTTAGCATAAAGACTGCAAATAGAGAGAAGCAGCTCGCCTGGCTCTGTCCAAAACTACCTTGCATCTCTAAAGCTAATGAATTAGAAAGTGTTTTCTTGTTTGTTCATGGTAAATGGTCCACATTTATATCGTGCTTTTCTCCGGTTGCTTTGCTATTATCTGTGAAACTGTGTTCATGTAGTGCATATTAAGCAGGTACAATAAGAGACTGTAGAGGTGACAATCCCTACATGTGTGATTGATGCTGTGTAACTCCAAAACAAAAAGCTATAAATGTGCAATACAATAACCTTTTCTACAACAGAGAAAATATTTATTTGTTGTGGCTGGAACACTTAGGACAAAGATGGTGTATATTGTGTAAGATTCCTCCTTTGACTATTTTTGCAACCAGAGTGATGAAAGATAAAAACCTAAAGGAGACAACGAGAGTAAGGCGGGGATCTAAAACACTATGGAAGGTAATGAAATGTGTGATTGCTTGGAATGTGCCATTACTAGGGGACGAGGTTCTCAGAAGCTTCTCTGCTACAAAATGGGGAGGAGGATAAGTTATTATCGCCC
>NW_007577796.1:424219-573779 GCF_000690725.1 Stegastes partitus
AAAAAAAAAAAAAAAAAAAAAAAAAGGCCCTTTATGTGCAATCAATACCTGAACCAATGAGAAAGCAGAGAGGCTCAGTTTGCCTCATTCAAACACAAGCGCACACACTGAGAGAACTGTCATGACTTTCTATTAGCTCCGCCGCTTGTCTCCTGAAGGACACTCCATGAAAGGTTGAAACGGGTTATGAGAAAGGTGTTGCTGCTATAGATTAGACATATAGTGCATCCAACACAAGCAAAAGAAATACAACCTTTCTTGGTTACCTCAAATCACCAGCACTGCAGGGAAAAACACACAGAGGGAGATCAGAAGCCACGAGTCTCAACACAACATCGTGTTTGACATACACTCCTGATCAAAATCATAAGACCAGTTAAAAAATTGCATTAATTTACATTTTGCACTGTTGGATCTTAGGAAGGTTCTAAGTAGAGCTTCAAAATGCAAAAAGAAGAAATGGGCACAAGAGACCAAAAGTTGTGAGCAGGCAATTTATTGAAAACAACAATTTCACTCCAATAGGCTGTTCATCAGCTGATCAAAAGTTTAAGACCACAGCCTTTAAAAGCCAAAACCTGTGCAAAAATTTGGATTCCATGTCATTTCCTATCAAGTAATCACACTGTGAAGATCTCTTGATGGCAAAGGCAAAAAAGCTCACCGTCTTTGAACGTGGTAGGATTGTTGAGCTGCATAAACAAGGCCTCTCACAGCATACCATCGCTGCTGAGGTTGGACGCAGTAGGACAGTCATTTTCTATTTCTTAAAAAGATCCTCAGGATTATGGAACAAAAAAATCAAGTGGTAGACCCAAAAAAATCCCACCGGCGCTGAGCCGGAGGATCCGAATGGCTGTCCGTCAAGACACAGGACGATCCTCGTCCCAAATTAAGGCCATTACTGGTGCTGACTGCAGCCCAACAACCATCAGACGGCATCTGCGAAGGAAGGGCTTCAAAAACAAGAAACGTCTTCAAAGGCCACGTCTTTTTCAATGCCACAAAACTGCCCGTTTGGACTTTGCAAGGGAGCACCAAACATGGGACATTCAAAGGTGGAAGAAAGTTTTATTCTCTGATGAGAAAAAATGTAACCTTGATGGTCCTGATGGCTTCCAACATTACTGGCATAACAAGGAGATGCCACCTGAGATGTTTTCTACACGGCACAGTGGAGGGGGCGCCATCATGATCTGTGGTGCTTTTTCCTTCAATGGAACAATGGAGCTCCATGTTGTGCAGGGGCGTCACACAGCAGCTGGCTATGTGGAGATGTTGCAGCCGACATCCCTCATGACTAAGGAACCTCGTCTGTCTGGTAATGACTGGGTTTTTCAGCAGGACAACATTCCAATTCACAACGTCTGCCCAAGACCTTTTTCCAGAAAAATAACATCACTCTTTTGGACCATCCTGCGTGTTCCCCGGATCTTAATCCAGTTGAGAACATTTGGGGATGGATGGGAAGGGAAGTTTACAAAAATGGACATCAGTTCCAGACACTGGATGCCCTTCGCGAAGCCATCTTCACCACTTGTAGCAACATCCCCACTAGCCTTTTGGAAACACTTGCATCAAGCATGCCAAAACAAATTTTTGAAGTGATCAACAATAATAGTGGAGCTACTCGTTACTAAGTCAGATTTGACACTTAAATTTCTGTTTTAGGAGGTTTTGGGTTTTTTTGAGCTGTGGTCTTAAACTTTTGATCAGCTGATGAACAGCCTATTTGAGTTAAATTGTTGTTTTCAATAAACTGCCTGCTCACAACTTTTGGTCTCTTGTTCCCATTTCTTCTTTTTGCATTTTGAAGCTCTGCTTAGAACCTTCCTAAGATCCAACAGTGCAAAATGCAAATTCATGCAATTTTTTAACTGGCCTTAAGATTTTGATCAGGAGTGTATCTCCATGCATGGAAGCAGGTAGCGATGTTGCCTTTGCTATAAACACTAATGCTCAGCTAAGCCGTCATGTCCTATCGGATACCATGCATCAGGAGTTTGTGCAGCTGTAATGTGGATGAAGCACGGCGCCTATGAGGAGAATACCACACTGATTAATATGGGCTGTGATATGGGGTAATTCCCACACTGCTGCAACTGCAGTTGAAATCCTCCATCGGGCCACTGGAAGAGGTACAAGCTCATTACTCACCATGGAGTGCAGACCCACACAGTCACTCATGGACACACACACACACAGCCCCAAACACGTTCAAACACACTCACGCATAGTAAATATATTCTAGCGTGAACGCCGAAAACACTCAGCATTTACTGATCAGCTGTTTTGTCAGGGGTCAGAGCAAAGACAGCCTCACAAAGTAAGAATAATCACTGTCTTTTCAAACAAGTTCCCAGGTACGCCAAGATAACTAAGGCAACAATTTTCATTTAAAGTTCCTTTCTACTGCAATTCCCCCCCCCTTTCTTCCATTTTGTCTGGACGTGAAGAATGTAAAACACCTTTTCTTCCTGCTTCTCGTCCCTCCGTCTCCCGTCCAGACAAAAGGCTTCCTTCCTTACCTTGAGGAAAGAATTGTCGGAGTGTAACTAAAATGAACTCTTACCTGTTTCACATCTCTTCCCAGTAAATCCTTGCTGGCAAACACAGTTGTTAGGTGAGACGCAGGTTCCCCCATTCTGGCACAATCCGTCACACATTGCTGGAGATACACCAGAGGAGAAGAGCCATTACTCACTAAGATTAACGAGCATTAACTATGTAATTAGACCAGCAGCAGCATATGTATTTGCATACAGAATAAGAGCTAATTTGGTGATGTGATTCATTATAGGCTTGCACGATATTATTTCGCGTGATTAATGCATCTCACCAAGGTTAATTTAAAAATGTTCATTATCCATGCACAGACTGTTAATGTGTCCCCAAAACACAGAGAAGTCATTGAAGTTGACAGAATGAAATGGAAATAAATGTAACTCATACGCAAATCATACCCTGCTTCCCCTGAATAACGAGTGAGAAGTGCTGAAAACAAAAGCAGTCTGATTCAGTCAAACATCTACCTCAAAGCTCTTGAAAATTACAGGACTCTTCCGACAATTAAGTGCTGTACGTTAATGAAGTTGGGGGCTGTACTGCAGACAGATTAAAAATGGAGTGTCAACATTGCGGCAAAAAAGGCTTCATATTCCTTTACTGATTAATTTGGGTGAAGATCCGAAAGTGCTGAATGTCAGACCCTCCCACCAAGCCAGACAAATCCTGATGACTACACAATGGCCTCAGCAGGGATATTTCAGAGCTGATTAGTTGATAATCAATTTGTTCAATTGACAGAAGCATAACTGTTAATCGATTAATCATTTTAAACCTCAAAACTGGCTGATGTGTTTTAAAGGCATGTTTGTTTTTTAAACAACAAAATTACACCTTTTGTTGTAACAAAAGACTGTAAAACAAGAAAAACAGGTGGATGTTCAACTTTCCGACGGCCCTTTAAGTAATCATGTCTGACTTTCAGTTTCGTCAGGAAAAACAACCAAATAAACTATTTGCAGTGACCAGATTCTGCAGAGAAAAACTAATTCTGCGCTCCTCGGTGCAACAGAGAAGCCATCCTGAATCAGCTATGACAGAAAGTCATGTGACAAAAAATATCTGGAACTTTCCAGGTGAACTGCAAACTGGAGACAAAGATGGAAACAAATAAAAAATGCAAGTAGTGAACTATTTCCATTATGTAGGGCCATTTTTTCTTGTGTTAGTAACAACCTGGTAGAAAATGTTGCACATGTTGATTTCAAGTATTTTCAATTTTGTCAAAACGACCAATCAAAGTAATTCAAATTCCTTTTTTTTTTTTTTCAAAAATGACATATGGCATTACAACTGCACAAAAGATATTTTTGAGTTCTCTCTGCTTCTATCCATGGTCGTGCTGTTTCCATACAGGTGCAGGAATTTAGATTGCAGCGAAAAACAGGAAAGAAGCAAAAGATGCCCAGAAACTACTTGGAATTCAGGTATTTCCTGCACAATCACAATTCCTCAGGTACCAGCTTCTTATCTGTGAGGATTTAGTTCTTTTCATTGTCTGAATACTTTCAGGGCTTAGCCTGCTGATTAGGCAAAACAAGCTATCTGTTTTGTTCATTGCGTTTGCAGGATGTCTAGTACTCGCCATGACTAGTAAACTGACTTTAATGTGTAAAATAAGTGCAGTTCCCCCTTGAATAGATTTCTAATCAAAGAATTGATTAACAGCTGAGGTCAGGTCAATTTTCTTGTAAGACTATAGATTACAAATAGAACAGCAAACAGAGAGAAGCGCTCATTAAATGTAGGTCACAGAAGGCTTTTCTGAGAGAGAGTATAACCACAAGGACAGACTCCAGAAGAACCCGCAACAACGCTTTAACATGAAGCTCTTTCATTTCCCTCGATCAGTGAGATGAAATCTTTATTTAGTGTGACTGATTTGATTTGCAGAGCAGGATGCAGTAAATTCATGAATTTCACTAGGCAAGTGCGAAAATGTAGTTTTAATGAAAAACAGAAACAGTTAACGGCTTCGTGTGAAGTCGAACACGGCGGTGCTTACCTTTGCAGACCGTCCCATTGCCAGTGTAGCCCGGCTTGCAGGAGCAGCTGTGGCCTCCAACCATGTTGAAACACAAGGCGTTCTCGTCGCAGTTGTGGAGTCCGCTGAGGCACTCGTCGTGCTCTGCAAGCAAGGAAACACAGGGTTGTTCATTTCACCAAGTTCTTCAGTGATACACCCATTTGTACCACTTATATTTCTGGATGGGGGGGAACAGAAGAAAATGCAGCAGCAACAGCTCAGACATCATCCTCACATCTGCAAACGACCACTGCTATCAAGAAAATAACACTTGATTAAAGAAAAGCGTTTATTTTCCTTGTAAATATAAGGAAGGATCGCTGCCAGCTGGTAATTTCTTTTTTTTTTTTCCTTTTTTTTAAATGTTCCATTAAGACAAAATAAGATTTCAAACTCTGTCTTGCTTTAAATGACTTGATAGTTAGACAGCTGTGAGTCGAGTAATACGACATCAGTGACAAACAGCCGACCGGAGGATGAGTCATTTCTCTATCTCCCATCATGATCTGTCAGAAAAAAAATTGTGTCAGATGTTTGGCTGTAATTTGCTGTGTTTGTTTGGCACATCATGACGGATGGAAACGGCTCAATGACTATCTAAGTGTTAAAATAGCTGAAAATAAACTCCTTGATTTGCACATATACACGAACATGGTTCCTTCCTGGGTTGTACTTTGCATATATAAGCCACTGGCCTTTAGCGTGAGTGTTGTAAATTGGCACAATTGGCGTTCTAAGTACCCACGGGAGATGTTTTTTTGCAAGTTTTATACAAGCATTAACAAAACGTCCCTTTAGAACCAGAACTCCCAGGCTCCCATCACTGTGGAGTAAGTGATAGTGTTATGAATCACTGACAAGCTTGACTAATGGCTACAGCCCGTGACAGCGTACTGTATCCAACTGGCAAACAAATCTCTTCCCCTCTATGTGAAGAACCACGGGATAGGATTCAGAGACTGAAGTGGCAAAACACAATAAAATGAAAGCCTGGAGTAAACTCTTATACACAGCCCAGTCCAAGTGCAAATATTATAATGAAACCAGAGGAAACATACTAAAAACTCAAGCAGGAAACAAGTTAAAACAGCTGAAGTCGGAGAAAAAGTACTCGATAATGTTTATCCTCAGTGTACTGTGTGTCTCCAGCATTAATGCATCCATTTTTCCAGTGGTCTTCTTGTCATGCATCATACAGTCCGCATCATGTTCTGCTTTTATTAGACAGAAATCTAATAGCTGATGAGGAATTTAACAGTTAATTTCCATTTTTTCTATTTCTAATGAAGGGAACCGAATTTATAAATAGGCCTCTTTAGAAATTAAGTGTTGTAAATGAGACCATTTGAAGCGGCAGGAGAGAACTTTCCTTTTTATGATGATATCACTCCCGGTGTTTCGACTATTTTTTTCTCAAGAAGCTGCGCGCACAGACAAATGTGATTTGATTTGTCTGGTGGCTGCTGGATCTCAGCACTTCTCGGAAACAAAATTGCATTTAGCTGTCCTAAAGGTGCATGATATCAGTAGTTTATAGCCTATATTACGCCAGACGCCGGTTCGGTAATGTCTTCACCAGCTTTGTGCTTTGTTACTGTTCACTGTGCACCCTCCTGAACCCCTTCACATTCACCTCCTTTTTACTAAAAAGGACTGAGAGTTTGGAAACCTTGTGTTTGTTGGAATGATACAGTGCACAGCATGTAGTGATTCAATATGTGCTCCTATAGACGTGATGTGTATGTATTCTTGTTACAAAGTAAGGAACTCCTGCAGGTGTGGCATTGTATCTTAAAATGGTAACACAGCTTTTAAATAATGTTTGTCAAATTGATTCAGAATGGACTGATGCTATTTAAAACACAGCTACAGGTCTGTCCCTTGGCTTGTATCAGCTGAGTGTTAAGGGGTTAAAGTTGAGTCTTCACTCGCTTATCGAGTCCTTCTGGTCTTATCCGCTGAGGCCTCCATGTTTGTTTACGTGCCTCTTAGTTTTTGCTCTAACCCAGACTCTCCACCTACCATAACAAGTTATTTGAAAATCTCATTTAATGCTGGCTCAAGACTTAAACTAAACAGTTAAAGAAGTGTAGAGCGTTTAAGCCCTTTCTCCTGCCACATGAGGAGGGCCTTTAATACACGTCCTTCATCTGCCCCCTGAACACAAAGGCAGATCTTTATCCCTCTGAGAGTCACACAAAAGAAGCATCCATTGTATCTGGGAGATTCACATAAATATGGCTTTCTGATATACTCACCAAACACTGTATAAGCTGAAAACTTTCTGGACTTCTTTGAACCCTCTAAAAACTTGGGTTGTTTGTTTTTTTATTATTTTTTTTTTTTTTTAAATCTAACATCTACTATATCCCATCAGGCCCCAGAAGAGTGCACAACAGAAACTAATCATTAAAGGTCCTTCTTTTGGCAAGACTCTCTTTAACTACGGTATTTGAAAAACGTTTAGTAATTTAGTCTGAGAATCTGTTTTTTCAATTCATATTATCATGCGTTTATAGCGCAGACAGAACTTTCAGAGGCTGCTAAAAGGATGAGATGTCGGCTAAATCTCTTGGAAAAGGTTAAGGCTCTTGGAAAACACAAACTCTGGCAGGGGAAGGGAATAATTTCGCTCAGCTTTTTCTTCTCGCACATTTTGTTCAGACATTAAGCAGATCTCTGGAGCATTCTTGAACTGCAGAAATACAGTGATTTTTTTCTGTGTAGTACCTACTTATTTGTCTTTTTTTTTTTTCTCTCCCCACAACTTGGGGCTTTCTGAATGAAAACAGTTGTGAAAGACAGTGAGACTTGAAGACTGCAAGATGGCAACCTGAAGAGTGAGAGGATCAGAAACCTGAATGCTTGTTGCAGGAGACCTGAGCCGCATCATCCATTTCCCTGCCATCATCCAATCCATTATATCTCCTGAACAGACCGTGGGCTCATCCAAATTGAAAGTGACATTGTGATGAGCTCCTCCATCGAGGCTATGATGTATGTGCGTGTGTGTGTGAGATGGATTGAAGGGCACTTAGGAGGACCCAGTGCTCTGTTCTTGTTGCTGCATGACACACACACACACACACACACACACACACACACACACAAACTCACCTGCTGTTGGGTGGAATTAAAGTCTGCTCATGGGCATATAAAAACAGTAATAAGAGCAGAGGAGAGAGGAAAGAGAATTAGATGTTTTTTTCCTTCCAAGGTCATATCTGCCAGAGTCGCAAACATCTAGCCGTCACTCTGAACAGACAGCAGAGCCACCAGGTGTGTGCGCGTGTGTGTGTATTATCACTATGACCCTTGAGCTCATTATTGGTTCCTTATAATTTCAGTTACTTAGGCATTTAGCCTTATTACACTCCTGCGCTCACTGTAAGTGACTCCCAAAATAATCATCAACTAAATCCCCCCCAAAATGCGTGCGTGTGTGTTAGCGTGAGAGAAGTATTTCCTTGCTGGCTGCTGCTGCTGCTGCTGCTGCTCAGGCTGTAGACAGATAAACAATCAATTATGTACAGCCTGTCACCAGGGATCTCTCTCTAGCCGGCCTTTTCTCCTCCCGCTCGACTCCCTCCACCCTTCTGCCAAAACAACACCAGCCTCGGCGAGGTCTGACCTCAGGCAGCTGTCCTCAAAACAATGTAACCTCCAATTTAATTTCACAATTACTGGCCTGAAAAGAAGGTTGATCTTATGAAGCTCATGTCAGGAAAGAAACTTCTGGTGCTTCCTCAGTTTGTCTGCGAGACCAAATCAAGAGGATGGAAAAAAACAAAGCCTCAAAAGAGCTGCTGGTAACACATTCCTCATTACTGTTTGGACCAATGCTGTCTTCTGTTTAGTTAAAGTCTATATAAATGGGTTCATTATATTATTAATGTTCTCTATGCTAAAGACCTATTTCCTAAAGGCACTCAAGGTACACTGTTTAGCCTTTCAACACAAACAAATTATAAACACATTAATTAGGATAATATGCATGTGCACACCAAGCAAAACGACTGTTTGCAAGGATAGCAGCCTCTACATATCTACTGTGAGTAAAAAAAAAAAAAAAAAAAAAGATTTCGTGGGATATCTGATGCATTGTTTCCCCTGACAAACAGACAGATTACTGTTGTTCCTCCAGCAAAAAGATAAGGGGAACAGGACAAGAGTAAGACCGGGGAATAACATCTTTTAACAATAAAGCAAGATATATGCCTATGTGCAAATCCTCTTAGTGACAAAAAGCAAGAAAGATACTGAAGATGTTTTATATTTTTTTAAAACGCTAAACAAAAAAAGGAAAGACCACGTGGAGTTTGGACTACAAGTATGGAACAAAGTTTTAATGAGAGGGTTCTGATTTCTTTTTAATACTGCAGCTGCAAAGAGGGCGCACATGCACCTGGAGAGCAACAGAATGACGTGATGCACAGTCCAGCCAGTGGTTTTGCACGACTCAATCAAAAATTGCTGTGGCATTGCACCAACAAATTTTAACAATCTGCCAACAAGGGCTGGCACAAGAAGCCTGCGAGCTAATAAAAACTGGATGTACACAATGTGCGATTTGAAGCAAACGCATTCAACTTGTTTGCTAGAAACCGAGGACACGCGCAATGTGTTTTGGTGAGAAACCCTGAATGTTAATAAGTTTTATAACAAAGCTCCACAGGGCGCCTTTAAAATGCCAAATACACAGCACTGTCCCCATCAGCAGAAATGAAAGACTTTTGAGTCTAACTGCCCATGGGACTCTGCCGTTCAACCAGAATACAGATGTCGTAGGAAAAAAAAAAAAAAGAAGCAAAAACTCTGTTTGCCAAAATCCACCTTAGCTGCAAGAACGTTTGAGCTGTCAGCCTGAAAGTCATCTTTCTGATCTCTGTTGTAGACAAACCCCCTGCTCCACCTCTGGCCTCTGTCCATCCCTTCCTCCCCCTCTCCGCACATCCCTCCAACGGTTCCCCAGCCTCAGGGGCCCAGGTCTGGTTATCACAGGATTAGAACAAGGACGCACACACTGCCTACACACCTTGGGAACAAGCGAACGCATGAACGTGTGCACCTAACACACACACAGACCTCAGGACAGCCTTCTTTAATAACATTCAAACGGAGAGCACAACCAATCCGCTACCTTTCATGGATTAGCTGCTAATCTCACGGAGCGAGGAGCACCTCGGGCACTTTGGGGAAAAGACGGAGAGCAGAGGGGGAAGAAAGAGGAGGAATCTTGACCTTCATGATCAAGGATAAAGTGCTAGTCAAAGAAAGGGGCAAAAGAAAGTTGGGGATGTTTCTTTTACTAAAGGCTCCATCAGACATGGAGCCTGGGCCGTGTCGGGGACATTTGGTTTGTACATATTTCATTTAAAACAAGTACAAGAAGCCCACATGTTCCAGTCTGCCACCAGCTGGGATCTGAACCTGCCACCTCCCTCGCTGCAGGTGGTCTTGATGTAAAATACAGACTTCTGTCTGAGCTCGCTGACCCCCTGACAAGCTGAGGAGAAATAAAACCGGGACTCCATGCTGTTCCTCCCAGGCTTAAATCTGCGGATCAGTCCTTTAATACAGTATTCCGCACATAAACACTGAGCCATGAAATGAGCCCGGGTCAACTTAATCCTCTTTACTAGGCTGACTGGTTCACATGCAACACTGTAATGCATGTGGAAATATGGCTATCAATACCGGGGCCATTGTTTCTGCTGAGTTGGCGATTCATTAATTGGTAAAAGCCATTGCCGATGATAAAGTCGCTCGTATATCATGCAAATGTATAATGTCAATAGGTACTGAAGGGGGTGGTTTAATGTTTCCTTCCACAGCTGTAATATTTCATCTGTGAGCAACTTAGAGGAATCAGCATTCCCTTTGGACTCTTTTCAAACACAAGCAGATGTTCAATTGCTATTAATAAGCAGTAGATTCCTGCAGCATCTTCCTATTTTTACTGTCAATTACCGCCACCAGGACTACAGAGGTGACACTAAACTCAGCGTATTGACACATATTAGAAGAAGCACCCTGGTGTGTTTTCCTGCATTGATTAATTCTTTCATTTAAGGACAGGAAATGCCACTGCTGACACCTAATTTGGCCATAATTCCTCTTTCTAATGTAGTCTAAGAGGTGAGACGTTGCTACAGCGGTGATTGCGTTCAGTACTGAGCACTGAGAGCTGCGATGGTGGATGCGTGTGAGATCACAGTCCAATAATTCAGTGGGAGATCACGACAGTAATTTGACTGAAGCAGGGAAAAAGTCATTACATCAAGCCTATGCATACGCCTAGGTTTAATCACGCAAATTGACTTTTATAAGGAGACGCGTAGCTGTGTATTCCACTACAGTGACTTGAAGGCATTTTAATAGGAAACTACATAAAATATAGTGACACAATTTAATCCACTGGGTTTGGGGAATTAATCTTCATTGTGCATCTGCGGAATGAGTGCACGGTGGAAGAAAGACAAATGAGTAAAACAATAAAACTTGCCCACAGCTCAGAAGACTAGAGAAAACACAGTGAGTGAAATCACATAAGGTACAGTGGCGGTCTAAAGATAATATGGAAAAGGACTGAGTAAGCAAGAAGGTTTTTTTTTTCCCTCTCTCTCTAAATAAATCACGCAAGCACACAAGAAAAGAGATGAATGTGCATTTGTTACTGCTTTAAAAAGCCATTCCTCAATCTCAATTCTAACTTGTTTGTGCCTTTCGGCAGCCTGTTCATGAAAAGACACAAAGTCACAAATCCTTAAATTTGCTCTTTTATTTCCTGACTTCTATTGACAAGGGAAGGGAGAAACTCTACAGGGGGTGGAGGGATGGAGCAGGAAATGGGAGTTTTCAAAGGGTGTTCGTCGTGTTTCTGAGTCTTACGGCTGTAATTCAAACTCCAGTGGCACGGCAGGAAGGCTGCGGGCCTAAATCCTCTGGCGTAGAACACAGGCGGCAGCCAGCTGCTTCACTATGCCGCCGCCGAGTTAGTTTGCATTGGTGCAAATTGCTTTTTTAATTACAGGCACAGAGGAAATGCAGCATGTTGCCACCTCTTTGGAGATGATGCACACAGGGAGCTACTTAGCATCGTGTTTCACAAGCTGCAAACAACTGCTGAGGAACGGGGCAGATCTGCCGCTCGTCGCTGGCTGTGTCATCCTCGATGAAGGACAGACGTTACATCAAGGAAGGATTACTGACTCAGGTGTTTCTTATGCATTTTATTCTTTGTGTGGACCTGCATTTGCATTATAAAAAAGCAAACATTAAAATACACACAAAGGTGACCTTACAAAAGTCCTTTTGTACGAGTCTTTTATGTTTTTCTGCAGCTTCTCCTCACTCCAGGCAATAAAATACATCTCTGACGTCACAGAATTCCATCACTGCTTTGTTAAACACATCCTGACTGCTGATTTTACACTGATACTGCCTGCTTGCTGGTGGTTCTCATTTAAGTCTTGCGCAAACATTTATTTTAGTTTACATAGCTCTAGTGGGCCGGGGCTGCATGCCACAGCAAACATCGGTTGATATCCACATACAGCATATTTAGATATCATTTAAATCATTACTTCTTTTGGGCGTAAAGATTCCCTTAAGTTTTGGCTGTGAGTGAACACACACTGTCTGAGGACTGCAACTCTGTCAAATTTCTTTCCCTGAAGCTTAAAATTCATAAGTAATAGATTCAGAATCTGAAAAATGACCAAGAAATGCTTGATTTTTTCTTAGCTGCACGCTTGGGGAACTACCATGGCTTTGGGGCTGAGACATCAAGACGTACGAACAACAGCATTAATGCTTCCAATTCACACACTTGTTTCTTGTTATCTCTAATGAAGGCATAAATATACATAATAATGCCACAAAAACAATAATCATGTGACGGGTTTAGCAAAGTAGAAGTGCATATGTTAAGAATGGCCTTGTTTGCCCTTTCATCAGTGCATCGATGTTGCTCCTCGTCTTACCTACAATATGCCTGGTCTCAGTGCTTTTAGTCTTTGTTGTGATCAAAAGTAAACAACAATATTGCATCAATAAATAAATTACTCCTGAATTTACTGTGTTTTTTGATCAGAAATGATGACATAACATGGGTCCATTTTTCCTCTATCTAACAGTGTGTATCAACCAGTGGAATAAGCTGTTATGACCAGGCAGCGCTACAACCACAATCATCCACAACACAGACAGAGAACAAAGACGGCGAATCATCCAGCCAATCTTTCTAGATTGATTTGGTTTGCTTTTGAAATTGACTTTGGTTTCAACTTTGATCAGGAACAAATGGGTCTGCCGCCTCCACTCACAGTCTCGCTGTTTCTCAGGTTCTCAGTGACTTCCTCTCTCCTTGTCGCACACGCACACAGTACATTCGCACACTATACAATGACTGTACACACACACACATGCTCACAAACAAGTCAGCGAGCCCACAGACACTTTGACACCTCCAAAGAGGCCCGAGCAATTATTATTATTTTTTGTTTGTTTAAAGTGAAAGGATAAAAAGTCTCACAAACTGTGGGAATCACTTAAGAAAAAAATAATAATTCAGCGTTGCAGATATGTGAAACAGCAAACAACTGACTTGCAATATAACAGAGTTTAGATATTTTCTTACTGAATAAATGCAGTCTGACAAATAGAAAGTTTTAACAAAGCAAAGAAAATAAATACAGTTTTTAATCTATACAAAGCAAACGCAAATCAAAATTGATTCACGATATCAAGTAGTAATGCCGGTATTGATTTGTATGCGTGTGTGTTTTCTATTTAAATGCGACGCTACAAATCAGGGCAATACCAACAGAAGCAAATCAAACTGACATTCATCCCCACACATACACATCAAATAAGCAGACAGTGAGTAATTGTAGGGCGACAGAGGGAGCATAGAGGAAGTGTAGCGCGTGGCTAAGGTTCACAGCATGTTATGCAGGTATTGCTTGATAACAATGTCTCCCTGTCATAACATGATTTTCTATTACCCAGCTTCCTTATTTGGTCTCACACTGCACTCTGACATTGATAACTCACAATGTTTGCATCTGAATGCCCACCTGCCTGCCTCTTCCTCTCTACTGAAGTCTGTGCGTTTCTCGGCTGCAGAACTTATCATTATGAAATCAAATATGACTAAACATGCTAATTAAATAATTTCGAGCTGGCAGCAACTTAGTGTATGGATATAGGTCTGTACGCCTGTACACTGACGACTACTGGAGGATCATCTGCACTTGATCCTGCGACTTGAGGATACAAAATGGTGGCTCCAGAAGCTGAAGCTCATGAAAGGCGAATAAAAACAGATCGTTCTTGACTTGACTCCAGCCTGTCAAAAGGCCAGCAGAGGAGGAACTCACCTGTGCAGGAATAGTCATCGATCCTGATGTAGCCCGTGTGGCAAATGCACATAAAAGAACCGGGGGTGTTCACGCACATGGTGTTCTCCCTGCAGTAGTGCTTCCCTTCAGCGCACTCGTCAATATCTGGAGAGAGAGAGAGAGAGAAAGAGAGAGAAAGGGGGAAAACAAAGATAGATGAGATGTGAATTGCTGTCATGAAGTATTCTGTCAATTGACAACATCGCCAATGAGACGACAACCTTCAACACTGGAGATGTTGAGGGGCTGATGTGCTGTTGACCTGTCCATCCACCCCTTCTTATTACTGCAGGACTCGCAGACACCTGAACATAAATTCTTGCATCCGTCATTTTGGACCACTTGCTGTAACACCTCTGTTGTTCTTTGCACCTTTAGAGTACTGTTGTCATATTATTTTGGGTGCCTCCCTGATCCTGGGAATCACCTCATACAGTTTGTTGTAGCTTTTACCACATAAGGCTCCTAAAGCCTCCTGCTCAGCCAGTGGGAAAGGGGCTATTTGTCTTCATCAGCAGGAGACAGAGGTCGAAATGCAGAAGGTCCATGAGAGGTGGGCGCTGAAGCACTTAAGGTTGAACCACTCGATTTTCAACCTATTAAAAATAAAGCACTGCACGTAGTGGCTTAGCTGCTTTTCTCCTCATCATTCAGCTCCTCTCGGTGCGTCGAGCATGCTTTAAATTTTATATGCTGTAAATAGATAGTGTAGAGGAATATTCCACTGTAGAAGATCATTTAAAGTCTGCACACACAAACACAGGCATGTGTACTGATTCTGGGTGATTATATTTCCATTTAGTTGGGCACAGTTCTGCTGGACTGGACAAGAGGTCATCAAATAACAATGTGTACCAAAAAAAAAAAAAAAAAAGATAATGTTCCAATCGAACAGCTGCAGCAGGAGAGTGAAGGTAATGTCAGTCAAGAACTGTCTGTACAAATCCACAGAGTCCAGACTCAAGGTAAAATCTAGGAAAATAAGTGGAAGCACCTGTGCTGGTATACCATGGATGTTTATCTCTTTAAATACGCTCCTAAATATGACTGTACCCAGTTTCTATAAATTATTATACACAGTAAACCGTCTTCACGCTGATGGCAAATAAAAATGGGTTTTGTGAATTAGAATAAAGCATGCTGCAGTCTTGAATTCAGGGACATGACAAGCATCGTGTCTGTGCCTGACTATGGCGATATCCCTAATTCGCATGCTGCTCACTCGACCTTAAACACCTTGATGCAGTTTATCATAGTGCTTTGCATTTCATTACAGCAGATAAATTTCATACTCATCACTGTGTACTGTATGAAAAAGTGGGCTGGCAACAAGAAGAGAACTACACTCATTTTTATTTATAAAGGTTCTCTTGAAAAAAGCTACCTCACTCCGTCTCTTCTTTTTTTCAAATTTCAAACCGCTGCTCACAAGAACAGAGCCAGGAGTGTTTAATACAAAATTACAGAGGATTTTAAAACTTGATATCCTGTCCCACTGGTTGGCTTTTAACTTCAAATCTATGGTGATATCCACGATTGTCTCTAATGCTCGTGCCTTTCTTTTATGTGGCAATATCAAACCTGTAGGCTCTAGAGTCGTGAAAACGGTGACAGGATATGAAACAAAATTGTGTAATAGTGTATGGGGGGTATTTTCCCCTGGAGGAAAGTTTTAGAGCCCAAATACTATATTGGTAGGCTGATATTACTGGCTGACATTGGACTATCACAGGTATATCAGTATCTGCTTATGGGTTGTACAATACTGCCAATATGAAAACATTTTTATTTTTTTTAGAAAAAGATGCTTGGGGTAATTAATAGAAATGGCATTATCACAAAGTTTGTCCAGCAGAGCAACTTGGATTTCATTGTTCACATATGTCTCAGACATTGTGTGCAGCACATGTAGCAGAGCATGTGACGCAGCTGAGCAGACAGTGGTGCAGAGTCCAGTGGTGTCTTCATTTTAAGCATGGGAATCATTTCCCATTTTCAATATTACAAGACCATATATGTACAGTATAGATGAAGAATATCAGGAAATATATTGATATCTGGATGTCTTAATCCCTAAAATTGGCATAAGCTCAAAAATCACATCTGTCAGGCTTTAGAAAATGTTTGTGAATTTAATACACTAATGAAGCTTCTTTTTTTTGTAGCCTTTTCAGATCATAGCACAACCATAAAGCAACATTGTCTTTAGATAAAGTTATACATTTTATTGAATTTTGATTGTTTTAACCACAATGTTGAACAAACTTAACAAATTTCCTTTTGTCATCAATACTGTTTTCTTTGCTCACTGCTTAGATTTATTTATTAGTTTTTAATGTTTAAAGAGAAGAAAAGAAGCAGGTCTATGTGGCTGAAGAAGTCCGATTCAAATGACAAAAGTTGGGTACAGCTCTACGCAGAGTTGGTCCTGATGCAAATTTTTGCAAAGAATTCTTGATAATCATTGTCTAAAGATGTTGTGCACCTATGGGGAGTGCCATCACGAGTATGATTTCTGGAGGTTGCTGTTGGAAAAAGCAGGTTTAATTTTGTGTCCCCATATATGAGTACATCTCATTTTTTCTGAGTTTAGTAACACGGTTGCGTGGTGGGATTTACCAAACATAATAACTAACTGTATTTCATTCTTGCTTAAGTCAGGCACAGAGTCACACAACAAAGATCTGAAAGTGGCTGCAAGCAAGCAAGACACACTCAGACCAAGAAATGTATTTTCCAGCGACATCAAACTGGGAGAGGAGAGAACAAATGTTTACCTGATTCCTCAATTCACACATCTTACAAGCCATGAATTCATCGGTTGCACTTTTCCCAGCTTGGGACAAATCTTCTTTTTTTAAATCAATGTTTCCTGTGTGACACCAATAAAGTTTTTCTTATCTTTGGCATTCTTATCAGTACACTGAGCTTTTAGTGCCTTACAGTAATTAATTAATTAGCAAAATTCCTCGCACAACTACACCCGACTTCAACACGGAGAGAGCAT
This sequence comes from Stegastes partitus, assembly GCF_000690725.1. NCBI lineage: Eukaryota > Metazoa > Chordata > Actinopteri > Pomacentridae > Stegastes > Stegastes partitus. The sequence goes on from NW_007577796.1 coordinate 441,222, forward strand.
CGGTTAATCAGCCTGAATAACTGAAAACAGCTACGTTGTTCTGCAGAGCCACACTGGACACAGTGTGTAACGGGAAAGCTGTTCATAGCACTAGATACACTAAGAATTAATGACCAGCTCTTAGCTTTATATGCGCTTTCCTACTTTTTGCTTACTGTTATGGTTACTTTGCCAGTGTATTCCATTAAAATCTTAGGGAATCATTTCAAGCAAAGAAGCAGAGGCAGGATGAGTCCGCCACATCTGCCTAACATGAAACAGCAAAGGAATGTGAAGAAAATACTGAAGAAAACCAGAGCTAAAAACCACCTGAATATGCATCATGGTAATCAGACTGAACTGCTGTCCACTTCATTCAGCCTCACATTGACTTCATATTAGCTGAATACCTTTTGCCCTGACCAATCAGTGGAGAGCGCTAATGTCAATTTCTGTCAACACAGAGGAAGTAGTTAAAAATACGTTGATGTAAAAACTATTATTTGTGTCCACTGACTTACAACAACCCACACAATTGATTTTTTCATGAATGTGGCCGATAACCAGCTAGCGATGGAGCATGATGGCGTCCCTGGTCTTAATCCCTAAGCTTTGATTAGTCAGTGGTCTCTCTAAATGGGAAACAGTCATGCATCCATTCAGCTGTCTGGAACAAGGTTATACTGATGTTGTTCTGCCGTTGCAGGATGTGTAAACAGTTATTTGCTGAGACGTTACCATGACAACGTGATAAACCAATGCTGTGTCAGGGCTGTGTTTCAGCGAGTTTGCCACGGAGGCTTTCTGCATCCTAATAATTAAAACTTGGTTGGTGCAGCTTTAAGAATATAATTTATTAGATTGTCCTTTGTTTTTCCTTCTCACTCTCATGATTCCATATTTGGATCCATATTAGCTGTTGCCTTAGCAACAGCTATTCCTGGGTTTTTAAACTGCGTGCCAAACCTTCAGACAGAAGATGCACAACACTGCCAGGGTAAACAAAGTAATCTTGATAATGTGATGCAATCAAACGCAATTAAATGCAAATACAAGACAAACTGAACGAACCTCGCCGTGTACTATGCCCCAAAGCTTTTTTTCTATTGATAGTACAGGTCAAATGTAGGCACTTTTTGAGAGGCATGTTCCATAGTCCTTGACATTACCAATTTATTATTCATTCACTGTATTCAGTGTCTGTAAGAGCACAAGAGGACATTCACCCTGAATATGTTCTGTGCCAGATGCTTTTGCGAAGAGCACTCGAAATTGAATTTCAATAGATTTGCATTGGCATTCACTCAGCTCGCATGTCCTTGGGTAGAGCACCGCCCACCACCCTGCAAGCTAAGAGCTCAACACCTGCCTACAACTGTGGCATTCACATTTCCTTGGTCTTCTTCCTTTCACTGTTCCATCAATACTTGCTGCCTCCAGCTATTCAAATGCTTCACATATAAATGAAGCGGGCAGACAATCGGCGAACACCTATGAAAGTACATGTGTCCTTCACTAAATGAATGGTGGCTAATTACTTGCTAGGTTTAAAAGAGAGAGAAAAACAGAGGGATGTGGGAGATAATAGGAAGTGGAGGGAAGGGCAGACAGCAGGGCAGGTAAGTAGAAGAACTGGATTGGAGACAAAGACGGAGTCGCAACATGTTATATTGTCGAGATAGATAAAGAAAGGGATGATGAGACCGATTGTGGAGAGAGTGAATGACTGAGATTGTGAAGTGAGGGAGAGACTGAGGGCGGTGGGGAGAAAAGGGCAGGCGAACTTGTGGATTAAACATAGAGAGATATAGAATGAGTAAGAATCAGTGTGAAGTAAAAAGTGGTGAAAAGGGTGTGTATGTGTGTGTGTGTGAGAGAGAGAGAGAGTGAACAACGGAGATAGCAGAGGAAAGAGATTTAGATGGCAGAGAAAGAGAAGCCGAGAGAAAGCAGCAAAAGGTATTAACTGTCGCAGAAGAGACAGAACGCAGGAGAACAAATTCCGCCCGTCTGCAGTGGTAACCTTGAGCAGACATCTTGGGTGACAGCTTTCCCACTTTCTGATTGGCCATCCGTGGTGCAGCTTTGATTCAGAGCCTATGAAGTATAACCATCCATCCTGCCCCCGGTGACAGCAGTTACGTTTGTTAAAACAATATGTTAGGAGGTGAGATGATGAGGGGCAGAGCACGAGCGCGTGGGGGAGAGCAACCTTCTCCATCTCCATTAACGCACTCCATTTCCTTGATTGGCCTGTCACATAGACACACGTGATGCGCCAAGCAAAGAAGGCTGGCCAGGAGTCAGCGGCGGCTTTTATCGCTGAATGGAGTGCTCGGGGTCAATCTGTTGCCACACAACGATGGATGACTGGAAAACGGCGGTGTTCTTTTTTTTTCTCACCTTTGTACATTCCTGCATAACTACTAAATCAGTCATTGTCATATCTGAGGAGGGTGAATAGCTTTGCATTATTTAACAAAAAAAACCTCCTTCTCATGCATAAGGAGGGACGTGTTGTAGTTTCTGCTGTCAGACAACAAACACACAGTACGAAGCGCAGTTCGCTTGTTTTATGCAGGAAAGGAATGTAAAAAGTTTGTTTTAAACATTGTTTAAAGAAGGTTTCTGTGGCAACAGCACCTGTTCTATTTATTCTGCAGGCCTCGTGCTGCCAACTAGCAGGGACGTATATGTTTTTGTTGGTCTTATCTCTGTTTTTTTAAAACATTTGAACACCATAGTGAAAGAAAGTCTAATACTTTCTGACTGTAATTTAGCTGTTTCTAGTAACAAAATATGTAAAACAGCTAGTATATGTTTAACATAAAATACATTTGTCTTGATTTAGAGGTGTACACCACTGCTAGCTTCATCAGTAAAGATGATGAAAAAACATATTTTTTGAAAAGGCAAACTAAAATTAGACTAAAGCTAGGCCTGGGTAATTAAATGATAGCACTATGCAGCAGTGCTTCATCAACAGCAATCAGAAAATAGTTTGATAGAGTGTTCGATAGTTTCACTTCAATGCATCAGATGCAAACTCCATTGAAAGCACATACTGAAAGTGTTAGGTTACATGAACACACCCAAAGCCTGCTCCCTCTCTGGTTCATAAATAGCCTATCATATCCCTTGATAATGGTGCCCCTTCGCCCTTCGTTGCTCTCCGTGCAGATCCTCTAAGGCACACTAGTCCTTTGAACCTTAAGGCCAATTTGTGCTTTCTACNAATAAAACTGAAAAGCATGATTTGGCCCTTAATGTCAGCCAGTTGTGGTGGCTTTGCACTGGTGACCCTCCTTGTAGTTGTGCTTACTTACTTTATTTAAGGTGTATCGAGTACTGATGCATGGTATTAAAGTTTCTGGCCCGTACCAATATCCAATATTAAGATTTCTGATATCGCCGATAAACGATATTACCGATGTCGATATTCAATTTTTGTTCACACTGAAAAATGAGTATTAGTAAGCACTGTGAGAATGTGAAAACTACTCAAAAGAAGCCCATACCAAATTAGACCACATAGTCTTCTGTATTACTTAACAAAAGTAAAACATATTTGAACATATTTAAACATGTTTTAACATATTTAAGGTTCAAGTCCAGGACCATTTAATCATAACAATCATCGGTTTTTCACATCGGCTAAATTTGTTCATCGAACCGATACCGATATATGGGAAAAAAAACACTAACATTGGCCGATAACGATGTGTATTTGATAGATTGATTGATGTATTTTCTTGCATGAGTGTTTCACTTTTGTGTTAGCACTAAAAGGATTACATGTGTACCGTAAGCTAAAGTGGGTAATTTAAAGTAACAGTTAAATTCAAAATAAACTCTTTTTTTTTTTTCTGCTGGCCATCACTAAAAATAAGTAAATAAAAATTAGCAATAATTATCGACTGAAATGTAGCACTTTAATGAAAATCCTGATGTCTGATGTTGGTCAGAAGTGTCTGGGTGCTGCAGTCTGGTATACGTATCCGTGTATTCAAATTCATAGGGACATGACACATGCCATCACCGAGTGTTGACATTTTAATATTCCCACTGTCGCTCATTCAAGTGATCCTGCAACTATGTAAATAGGAAGTAGCAGCTTATCCCTCTCTGCTTGCATAGCATGGACTTTCTGGTAGGGACCGTCTTCCTATCTGTGTCTCATACCGCAGTACACCGAGGTCTGGGAGTGGGGAGATAACGCTGCCGTTGCCTTTGGACGTCCCACAAAGACACCCGAATCTGTGCCATTCCACCAGCAGCCTCTCTTTATCGCTCCTTCTTTCTGTCTTTTTTTCCATCTATCCATCCCTTCTCTAACCAGCTCACTTACTCAGGCAGATGGTTTTCAATAAATGGCAGAGGGACAGCGCTTGCCAAAACATTGTCTGATATTCCTCAGTAGCCATTTCCCTCTTGGCCAGATACAGTATATAGCAGTCAGAGGAAAAGGGCGGTAAGACAAAGAGCTGTCCCTGTCGGCCAAGTTGCGTGCCACTCAGCAAATTATTTCCACGGTTGGCCTTGGTTCCTCATGGGTGGAGAAAGGTGTCAGTGGATGTTACAGGGTGCCTGTTTTGGTTTGTGGGAGTGTCACTGCATCAAATATTGAGTTATAGCTGCCGTTCAGGACTAAATGAATGAGGCAAGGTAGATTTTTCTCCCTCTGTCCAGACGTCTGCAAGAAAGCAGATGAATATTTTTTTCTAAAATGTTTAATATTTCTTAGATTTTTACTCATAATTATTTAAAGTGCTGACTTTGCATATATTACAAGCTATCTATTTCAAATAATTTTCTAAACTGGAAGGTTTCAATTAGCATTAGAGTCAGCTAATCTGCTAATTTACTGTTTAATCTAGTTGATTAGAGAAGTCAAACGTGACGTCTTTAAATTGGCTCTTTTGTTCACAGCTCAGGTAGACCTTTTTTCTATTTTACTTTCTTTTTCTTCTATTCTCTTCCTTTCATTGTAATCAGGCCCAAAAAGACCCAAAACAAATATGCAAAACGTCACTGTCAATTTGGAAAGGAGCAGGAGCCAATTAAGATGACTGAGTGGAAAGAATCCCATTAGGAGGCAACAAGAGTAAAAATCATTCTGAGAGTGCAGTCGTTGTCTAAATACCAGACACTCACACTGTGATCAATCACTGTAAACATTCAGAAGCCCGCTACCTGACTTAGAACAATGAACATCAAATAAGGAAAAGATAGAGGAGGAGTGTGTATGACTGCTGGCAGAATTGCAGGAAGGTCTGTGAGCATGGACTCATTGTTATTTTCTTGTCAGTGTGCGCACACAACCCCCGACAATGCCCTGTATTCAACCACACATGACAATTTTCACACAAGGATGAAATTCTATTTAACTAACAACATTCGCGGAACCTTCAATGCAAACACCTACCAGTCTTTGCGGCATGTCTGTATGTCATAATAAACATGCACTTAACACATCTTGATCTGGCATGAATCAAGCAAAGCCCGGTGAACCGCGCAGACGAAACTGCCTTGTTTACGTGCAGCAGGCGTGAATGGGGGGGTTTTTGCTCTCCATCATAGCTCTCATTAATCTGGGAAACGTTTTCAACCACGCGTCAATCGATGGAACATCATCATCCATCACTCGTCACTCTGCGACTATTTGTAGCCCGCAGGCCAGAGGTCTAAACAATCAGCAGCAAGGAGCAGTGGCAGCCATCAGAGCTCCGTGAAAGTCTGATGCCGAGATCACACTTAGTTCTGAAATATGTGTGTTGCCAGATATGTTCTCTTTTCATTCGATATCACTTCTTTTTCTTGCATTTGACATCTCATTTTATTCTGTTGCTGCTAAGTATTTGTATGTAACCCTACTGTATTGCCTGCTGCTTGTAGAATAATTCTGATTACATCTACAGCAAGACATCAACTGAAAATTCGGCTAAGATGTGGCTAGTTATTCATTTACTTTTAATATATGCGTTTCCATTACCCAGTAATTACTGAGTGGGATGCATGAAAATAGATAGGAGAGGTTAACCATACATCAAAGAGCTTCTCTGGTTTTATGCCACAAAATTCTAAATATTTGGATCGTTCACTGAAAATATCAAAAGTGAAACTACTCATGATGCAGAATGATCCTGTTTGGGGTAATAATTATTATATCTAGCATATCATACTGGATTATTACTTGTGAAACATGTCAGCAGCATTTTGCCCTCTAGCTGGAGAGCAGAGCTGATTGTAACTACTTTATGTACTGCCGGATGGTGCGAGATTAAAGAATCACATATTTAAAAAGTAGCCAATATTTTATAATTTAAATAACTAGGTACAGTAAAGTACATGCAGTTTAGTAGAAAGTCAGTATTTTTCTCATGGAAAAACCGACAGAGAATTATCGTCTAAATCTGCAGTTGCCTTTGGATTCACAGAGTTGTATAGAGTTTTTGGTTTTTAGCTGTCCAGCCCGCAGCTTTACTGTTTGGGATCATCGTCACAGTATTTTCTGATACAGCAGTCAACACAGAAGCTCTAACATCCCACTGCGCGTTACCTGCTCAGCACTAAACAGAAGATAGACACAGTTAGAGAATAGCTGGTGAACGTAGTGGAACGTTTAGCAGCTAAAGAGCCACATATTTCCCACATCGGTGGGTGGTGACTGTATATAAAGATAGACGAACCATGCGTGATGTCACACAGCTACTGCTATCTTGGCAGTGCCTGACTCCTCCTAATTCCCTGCTAATCCGAAAACGAGCAAAGAGCTGGAGTGTGAGTGGAGTTGAGACGTGACAAGGACTGTCCCTGACGGTGTCAATCTGCCACTCACAGTGGCCACACCCTTAATTATGCATAGCTCTAAGCATGAATACAATTTAAACGGATGAGCTAAATAAACATTCATTTACTGTACATTTGTCATGAAAGGAGAAACCAGCTGTGGAGACCAGAATTGGGTTTGTGTCAGGCTGCAAACAGGTGAAGTTCTTCTCTGAAGTTTGCCATTTTTCTCAGTTTTCTCATGGGGGTCTATGGGACTTGACTCACTTTTGGAGCTAGCCTCAAGTGGCCACTCGAGGAACTGCCACTGGTTACAACTAAAAACTGAGCTAAAAGAGAGTCGATAATGGACTTATGTTCAGCATCCATCCATCCATTATCTATACACCGCTTAATCCTCACTAGGGTTGCAGGGGGGCTGGAGTCTATTCCAGCTGACTTAGAGTGAAAGCAGGGGGACACCCTGGACAGGTCGCCAGTCCATCACGGGGCTACACTCAGAGACAGACAGCCAAGCACCTACGGACAATTTAGAATCACCAGTTAACCTCAACATGTTTTTGGACTGTGGGAGGAAGCCGGAGAACCTGGAGAGAACCCACGCTGCATGGAGGCGTCCTAACTGGGACGTGAAAGTGGATGTTTAGCATCGAAATGAACAAAAGGCCTGAATAAAAAAGCAGTAAATGAATTAGGTGTGATTCCATGTGTAAGAAGAGCAGAGAGGAGAGTTCTCCCATGTGGCATTTGAGTGATACCGGTTGAGCAGTGCTGAGATACTGTTATTGACACTGGACGGGAGCGACTATGAAGGTGGGATTGTCTGTTTTTGGTGACATTTCAACAGAGTCACAGAGGTAAACACACACAACCAGTCAGAATGTGTATATGTTTCCCTGTGTGTATATGTTCGCAATTCATCTGAGTGTGAGGGGGTCAGGGTCCTAGCAGGTGGGGAGGCTCGGGGCTCATCCCAGCAGTGATTGGGTTTTGGAGCGGGCCGCGCTCTTCAGTCGCTGCCAATTAGCCTGCTGCCACCTTGTGACATTTAAAAGACGGCAGAAGCAAGCGGACTGGTCTGTGCACACACACGATATACCTACACACCATGCATACACACACAGTCATGGCTTCTGTGCAATAACACATTTTGTGCGCAAACAGTTTTTTAAAATTAATTAATACAAATAATTTCTGTTTACTGGACAAAGAACATAATAAAAAGATAACACAATGTCTAATAATCTTCCTGCGTCCAACAATGTCTCATAAGTTGGTCTGCTAAGTTTGTCCTTAACTTACTTCTTTTTGTGTATATGTCTTTTGCTTTTATTTTTTTCTGTTAAGTCTCATCTGTTGCTGCAAAGTTACAGATTGCGTTACTTAGATGCTTCTTATTCCTTTTATATGGTTGTAGTTCCTGCATACTGTATCCTACATGTGTGTTTAAAAGGATTTTTTTCACCCAGTTAAAAAATATAACATACATATTATGTCCAAATGTTATTTTCCAGAGAGAGGGTAGCATTATTTCAAGTTTCGTTCTGGTTTTTGTTTTATGTTTTTCAGGAGCAAGATCATATTTCCATCAAAAAAAAAACATTCAAACCAACATTGAGGTGATGCAGCCAACACACAGTGCCACAAAGGCAAAGCCTGGCTTATTTTGCTGTACCATTAGCTCTTCACTGTTGATTAAAAACTATTAAATGCACATTGGTAAGCCACACTGTTGCACTGGCCAACACGTCCCCCTATTACCATCAATGCTACACGCTCCAGTTTATTCCAAGTTAATCCCACATACTGCACACTGTGCTTCTACTGTAATCAACCAGCAGCACAATAAATGTGTAATACTACGAAGCCCAAAATAGTTCCTCATGCATATATTATTTACTCCAGCTTGAGTTTGCTCAAAACTTCCGTGCACAGCTGTTGTAAGAATTTTTTTTTCCCCTTTTGTTTCCCTTTTCATTTTAAATGCAAACTAGATTTGTGACCCATTTTTACATTAACAAAATGAACAAATTCAGGCTTGGGGCTGCAAGCTACAGACAAGCCAGAAAGTCTGGAAACTGGGAAACAATCATGTCATGGGTGTTCATCTTTATATTAGCGTGTGTTGACACTAAAAATACAGACTATTGCCAGCCTTCTCCTTTAAATATATGTTGTGCACACTCCAAATAGATTTCAATGTCCTTACATTGTATTGCAGCAGAGGCAGAAATAATAAGACTGATATCTCTAAAACTGGACAAACACAACTACTGTCCATGGCTAAGTGGTAAATGTTTCTAACTTATTTATAATGGATGAACAGACCATGCTGTTGCCTCACTTCTTATCAAACTGTCCTTTTGTTTAAATGCGGCACAATAAATTGTAATAAATTCAATAATGTGGTTGCTCCAAATAAAGTAAGTAAAGTGAGTTAGTGAAGTAACACTCTCCTGGATATGCTGTACATCAAAATAAAATCCTGTTGCACACTTTGTCTCCTTCCATTTTTGCAATTTTAACAGAATGGCATTTTGTTTTTCACATTTCCCATAAGAATGCCACAAAAATACTCAAGCAGCCCTTATTTTTGAGCAATTCTGACAGGGAATTTCTAAAGTAGGGCATTTCAAAACCAGACAACAATGGGAGATGTCTCTCTGCCTGCAGTCCTCTACAATGCTGAGATGAATAATGGTATTATCTCAACACGTTGAACTATACTGATTGTTCAATTTAGAGACAATCACACAGTCTGTCACTTCTCCACTGCTCGCCCCTCTGTCTAATTCTGTCCCAAACACACGCATGCATGTAGCAAAATAGGCCTTCAGCCTGACTGCGCTGTGAGAATAGGATGGAAAGAAAACTGGGCTTTTTTTTTTTTTCCCCCTTTCTGTTGGGGAACTCAGCACTCAAGCACACACACATAGACATGCACCTGCACACACACATACCCACACAGACTCACACAAAGGCAGGGCTAGTATCCCCCTGAGTTTTCCCTACTGCTGTTTCTATGAAAAATTTACACAGAAGTGATCTCACCAGCTATTTTGAGCCCATCTCTGACCTAGGAATGTTTTAAAGAGCTAGTATCTGTCTCGGCTTTTTGTGATGTTTGTCTTTACGTTTGACAAGACCCCCCCCAAAAAATGCTGTGTGTGTGTGTGTGTGTGTGTGCATAAAACCTATGCTCATTTGTGTGCCTCTATGCCTTTCTGTTTCATGATCTCCCTGCTGCGCTCAATACACAAAATTGCCTCTAAAGTTGGACTTTTCATCTCATCTCGCAGACAATACTGTCCCGAAACTCATCTCCAATTGAAAGCAGGCGATTTTACTCATCTTTCCGTACATCTCCTCGCAGCCACGAAATGGTGTATCTATTACGTGAACACAAACATTCTCTCGTCCGGGCCGCAGTATCCTCAATGTTTCGGCAAGACTTTTTATATTTTCCACGCAGGACACACACACAAACACAATCATATAGTAAGTGAGTTACAGAGACAGACAAAAAAAAAAAAGAAAGAAAAAAAAATCAATTGCTTTTGAGAGAACTCCATCAGCAAATTGAGTCAATTTCAGGTTTCTCTGTGCGGTCTCTGATGCAAAGGCTCACCACAAACACTGCCATCCAATTTCATAGCGAGAGTCAGGCTGCTCTTGAGATGAATAGTCTAGGCCTGAAGTGTTGATGTTGGAGGCAAAAGTCTGTCTGCTTGTACTTTCAAACTGGTAATGAGATGGGCTGCTCTTTCCTTATTTTTTTTCCAACAATGAACTGCTGAAAATGTTCGAGGAGCGCCGATGATAAACATGTGACAACAACAGCATGAAAACAAAACAAAGAGCAATCAAGCCGCAAATGACATATCGTTTGTTTGCATCTTTCTTGTCTGCCTTTCTGTGTCTCCCGATGTTACTAGTTCCGATATAAAGTCACAGAATGTTTTATAGCCCAACCAGGATAACACAGAAGAACTCAAACTGACCCCTAAACTAAAATAAATAAAATAAGAACATCTCCAAAGGGAGGCTATTTCTCTCCCTGAGCAACAAAAAGAGACTGATGCACAATTTATATTATAACAATCCAGCCAGATTATTGTTCTGCGCTCCTTAATGGTCCACCAGAAAATATAATAAATCAGCTGAAGATGAATTCAGAATTATAAGACCAAAAGGAGAGCACCCATTTCGCCTACTTTAAAATATTTACTGCGCTTGCCTGTTTGTTTTCATATCGATTTTAAAAGTCTTTTATTAGTTTATGAGGCTCTGCAAGGCATTGCATCAGACTACCTTTCAGAGTTGCTTTTGGTTCATGAACACAGAAAGGGCGCTCAGATCCTCGGGTTCTATACATTTCGCAGAACGAAAACATTTGGTGATGCTGTTTTCAGCCAGTGATGCTCCGAGATGCTGGAATAACTTTTCAGATGCTTTGAGAGGAGCTGAAAATATAAAACTAAAAGCCAGTCTGCAGTATTTCGCCTGGCTTTATGATTATGGATTTAGAATTTATGCTTATTGTTGTATGTTTTTATCACAATTACATTCAATTTAATTTGATTAACATTTTACCATTTCACTATGATCAATTTATTGTGTAATATTTTCATTTATGTTTTATTTATCTATGACTCATCTCTTATTTCGTCTAATTCCAATTTTTTTGTTTTAATCTATTGTTTTTAACTCTTTTAGCACCTGCGCTCTTGTTTGACATACATTTTTTTTGAAATAATTAAAAATCAAAACAATAAAGAAAATAAAAATATCTTTAAAAAAAAAAAATATATATATATAGGGGCGCCGCTATAGCTCACCTGGTTGAGCTGGCGTCCCATGTACAGGGCTACAGTCCCAATGTGAAGGTCATGAGTTCGAATCATGCTCATGACCCTTTCCCACAGGGTCTCCCCCACTTTCCTGTCTCTCTCTGACTACACTATCCAATAAAGGCACAAAGGCCAAAATAACAACTAAAATAAATAATAATAATAAATTAATAAAAACTAAAACAAAACTAAAACAAAAAACAAAAAAAACTTCTGTGGTAATATAACCCAAAATGTGATGTCCCTGCATGTGGACACCAGGTTTTAAGATGATAAAGCACCTTTTGGTTTGTTTCAATAGTGCTGTATAAATAAAGTTAAATAAAGGATCAGCGTCCAGACAAATATGGACAGACATCTGTTATTTACTCCCTACATGGCCTTCTTAGAGCAACATCTGTAGGTACTGTTTCATTCCTTTCAGCTGTTTTGTGATTGTTAATCTGTAGCTTGGTAGAATTTAGCTTTTCCATCATCAGCTAGTTCAACAAATTCGACTGGCACTCTCCTAAAGTGTTATTTATAACTAACTGTTGAATGAAGCTACTCTTAGAACTTTCATTTCATTCTGATGAATGCAGATTTATTAGTGTGTCACATTTAACGCTGACCTTTCAGTAGTGTTTCATCCTGACATGAGGCACAACATGTTTTGTTTTTGTTTATTTAACAATACCTCCGTCTAAATGACGTTCACAGTCCAATATTGTTTTCACACTTCCATAATTCCTTCCAGTAAAAACCTCACACACAATCTTGCTGATTTATTAACATGTATGCAGCATATTTAAGTTTCTTGTTTAGGTGGCACTTGTTTTATTTGTGCATCATATTTTACAACTAATGTTTTTCTACATTTGTGTGCGTAATTATGTGTCTCCCTCTTGACGAAGCCGGCTTCAAGAATGCAAGATGAAATTCGGTATCAGCTGGCAATAAAGTTGCATCGTTTCATATTTTCTCATGTGCAAACTACAGAACTATTACAGCAGGCAAATGAATGTAATTTTGTATATCTAAACAACACCTGGAAGGCAGTGAAATATATAAGTACAGTGAACACAATAGCAATAACTGTAAAAACAACTGCAAGTATCTCAGAGTTGTACTTTGACACTGTGCCTGAGTTAATGTTAATTACTTTCCACCTCTGTGTGAACAATGTTTTCAAGGAGACCATGGTTACACACCGTTATGGTGAATGAGGCCTGCAGTCGCCATTAGATTACAACCTACAACCCACAGCATTGCTTTCCATTAACTTAAGTCAGATAGTATCTGTAATTATGCAGATTCGCTTGGACTAATTGCCTGGACAACTGCTCATATCTGTAAATTAATGTCAGATCTGCCGAAGCAGTGAACTATAACTCTTTCGTTTAGCACCCTGGTTACAGTAACAAAAAGCTCTGCTGCTTGATTGACGCTTGAGCCTCATCTTGATGAAGGTGACAGAAAATATATTACAGAAAGTGTGTGGACTGCAGATAACAAAACAGGCCGAGAAATGCACTTGCTGAGAGATGCTCTAAACTCCACACACACAATGGAAAGGGAAGATCAAGAAGGCTGTATACTGACAGGGCAGCTGTCAGGGTCAAAAGCAGAGGAATCTGAATAACTTTGATGCCATATTTTCTCATTAATACTAGAGATACACAGGGGTAGTGGTTATGACACGATGTTTACTACATTTTTTAATGCGGGATAGCCTGATGATGGAGCTATCATTTTTTAATGATGCATCTGGGCGAATTCAGTCAAGATGGCAGATGAGAAATTCAGCTGAAGCGCCGTCAATTTCATGTTTGAACGTTTGAACTCGGTGAGGAGGTTGTTGCATGAAATAACCTGCTCAATGAGGTGTTGAGGACGCTTTCCAATCGAGTAATGTAAAAATGGGAGGGGAGGGGGCATTCAAAAGGCAATCAAGGAAAACAGTTTGTTTGTATAAAAGCAGCGCTGTATAATTAATCGCATTGTGTTTGACATTAAAGTGCAACATGGTTGGAGACATCTGAGCCTTCGCCTGCAATCAGTAATGAATGACCACACTGGTGATAGATGGGATGCCCAGCAGAGTGGCTCTGAATATGTGTATGTTTTTATATCAAACATTAATCTACCGACTAAGAAGACAAACATTAGTCACTCAAAATGCATTTTGAAAAGCATTACGTGTTGTGGGCACAAATAATGAGAGGATTACAGTCTCCCATCACAAAAGGATTACGTGATGAAAGCATGAATTCGACAAAGTGTTTTTTATGGGTATTTAGAAAATGTCTACAGTATTTTGCAAATTATGGTGGATGTGTTTCCATTTTCTTACATGTAATTTTTTGGATTAAAATTCAACTAACCTAAAACTGCTCAAACACACGAACGTGGCACCGACAAAGTTTGCAAGCCGACATTTTTTTTTTCTGTGAATTTCGTTCAGGCATCCTGTCAGCAGAGATTCACTTGATGTGTTTATTAAAATGAAAATGACTAAATTTTTTTGAAACACTGATGTAAATTCTCAGATTTATTGCGCTGGATTATCTACCTCGGGCCTCAGGCAAGTCTGTGGATGTTGCTTTTATAATGCTCCAGAGTGAATAGCGGTAAACACTCTTTTCTGAAAGCTGGAAAATAAGCTGTGACATCTACGCTGACTGTGAAGATGACCCCAGCAGGAGTAAAAGAAACGGCGTGACTGGCATTATATGGGCATGTCTGAAGGAGGAAAACTAATTATAAACATGAAAACATGTAAAGGAATCACTTGTGACACTAACGCCGAACAAATAAATGAATGTGTTAATAAATAAAGGAACTTTAAGATCCATGTATGTGCTCTCTGCTGACCGACAGACTAATTATTTAGGTGTCAGACATGTTTTTTTGTTGTTTTTTTTTTTCTCTGTACTTCGTTCTTGATGCAAACATGTGATGAGCTACAGTCAAGGAGAAGATGTGTTATCTGTGCGTGTCTCGTTTCGGAAAACGGATGATTTCAGGCTGAGCCAAGGCAGTCAAAAATCAAACAGCTGTAAATTCTTCAGTGTAAAAATACCGCTAAAATCAAAACTGTAAAACTGAAAGCACAAGTTTCTCTCATGACCTCCTATGATGCAACTCAGGCGTATACACTAAAACCGTGCCCTTTTCTTAGAGGGCAAATAAACTTGAGCTAAGAGTCATGGTTTGTTATTCTGAGCCATCGTACCTTCACAGTAGGCGTTATCGTCTCGCAGTGGGCGGAAGCCATCCTTACAAACGCAGCAGTCTCCAGCCTCCAGGTTCACGCAGTCGGAGTGCTCCACGCAACCGTGGCCCTCTGAGCAGAAGTCGTGACCTGCAGGAGGCAGGGAGAGGAAAAGGTCGAGACCCAGATGAGAGAGGAGGAGAGGAGTGATGGAGGCGTACGGAGCCAGAGGGAAAGGTTATGTCGTAGTATCACACCCCTCTCTTACAGTATCTTTACTGTGGTGTTTTTTCACTGAAATATAAGGTCAAAATACTAAATTGCTTTAATTTCACTCCTCCACACCTGACTTTCAGTTCTAAAAAAATAAATAAAAACATGCTGCACGAAAAGCAGTAATAACTACTAATGGGTGGATCAATATCCAACAGTTTTACAAGTTTTAGCCTATTTTCTACAAATCACAAATACTTTGTATTATTGGTGTTTTTAGAATGAGTCCCTCCTTTATGGATTTTATTTCTTTCTAGCATAATATGGGAAACCTATTGAATCAGCCTGCAGAGGTGTTTGCAGAAGCATCTAAGTGAACACAGTGATGTCTTAATATCTTATTGGATATTGTGAAATCAAATCTAGAAATCAAACACTGAGCACAGGTACACATTGTCACAGCAATCATGACAAATTTGGAAGTTTTTTTCATTGAAAAGGTGGTTTTTGCCAATTCTGGAAAATTGTTTTGCAGAGGAAAGCTTTCAAAAAAATGTCACAAGGTTAAGTTCATTTTTATACTGGCGACCTGGAAGATATTTATCTACAACTAAATGGTTTTAAAAAATAATCAAATGACCCCTCTGACTAGTTTTAATGGTTATTGTATATGTTTTATATTGCCTTACATATAGCACTTTCCCTTTGTCTGTCTAGGTATTTAACCACACAAATGTGCAATATGTACCTTAAAATATTCATGTTTCACCACAAAAATGTGTGTAATATCAGCAGTGATAATGAAGAAGGAAGGATGGTGCTTCCTCAGTACCTCTGCACACTTTACAGCATCTGCCAGTCAGCGTGATCTGCTCCGACTCCGGACAGCTGAGTTCAGGACAGGGCTCACTGGGGACCACTCGATGCATCGTCCTGTCCTGTGAAGGGCAGAGACAAAATCCTCATGAGCTGCTACTTAGATGAACTCTGCCCCCTTCATTTGCACGCAGCCTGGAGGTAATTATGAAGGTAATTATTCATCTATTGTATTACCTCTTTCCCTGTCCCCGCTCTCCCTCCACCCTGTGTGTGTTCATTATAAACCAATTACTCACTGGTCAATCACAGTTTTGTTTTGTTTTTTGTCAAACTACTTCTGGAGGTAAAAAAAAAAAAAAAAGAAGAAGAAGAAGAAGCTCTCTTCCTGTTATCTTCAGTGATTTACATCATGATTCATGATGCATCCTTATAATACAAACAGTGAATCAATCTTCTGGATTATCCCTGCATGTGTGTTTAGTCAGAGTGTAAAACCTGATTAGGAGGTTCCTTTTCCCTGCATGCCTTTGGCAGGCCTCTCTAATGATCTCATTCACGTACCTCCAACTGATGCTAATTTAGCCTCATTAACACCACAGACAGTTGGACAAAAACAATAGACCTTGTCTTTCAATTTGTCATGCACAAATGCTTTACTTCACAATAATCTCTGGCCTGTCTGTCTACAGGTTGCCTCTATGAGGTGCCATTAACTTGGCTCATATATAAGCTGCTGCTTTATAGTGGGCTTGTGTGAAAATTCTGGAACAAACTTCCCCTAAACAACTTTCTAAACAAGCCTCGCCATCTACTTCTTGCCACCCACTACCCAAAACTTGCACCCCCCTCCCCTGCAGCCAGCAGGCAGACAGAAGATCAGAGGCGTGACAAGCAGCTGTCAGGGGAAGCCTGCAGGAATCTGCAGCAGTGGGCTGACTGACAGCACTCCCCGTCCCCACTTCTTTGATCTGCCTGGGACTGCCAGTCAGTTAACTGGGACTACAGATGGGCCAGGTGTGGGCAAGCAAGCCAGACAGCTGTCTAAAACTGCAGATTCTAATGGAGCTTTGCAGAATTCATGGCGGAGCGGGTTGATATGATAGAGCTGGGTGATTAAAAACTTCAAATCACTTTTCTGTGATTGATTGGGCCTGCCTGGCATAATGGCATCAAGTGAATTACTCCCAAAAGTGAGCGACCCACCCATCTGGTGCACCAGGCAGACAAAAGCAAATATTCTGAATAATTGGGAAATGAATCCAATTTGGGACCACTGTGGTATCTGATGATTGGGATTGAGAAATGACTGTGGCATCCTCTGATTGTCAGATGTATTGCTTTGGCCTCTGAATGTAAACTCAAGTAGCAGGACTTGGTCAATTTTTTTAAGATCCCAAAAAGCATGATGACAAGATGGATCAATGGAATTCAGCTGAAGTGGACAACTTAGCATGCTGGCTCACTGAGTCTTTATCCTCTCAAGGTGGGCCACAGTAGCTACGGAGGGAGTATTTAGTGAGCTGTCCTGCAACATGGAAATTAAAAGAGCCGAAGTGTTTGGTCACAAGAGTTATTGTGGTGTCTCTTTCTGGAGAGGAGTTTGATGAAAATCCTTTGAATAAATATGGTTATGTGTGTACCTGTGTGTGTGTTGACATGACTTACCTTGCATTCAAACAGCAGGCACCTGCCAGAGGAGTCGCGCACAGCCTTCTGATCTCCCTCCACCAACTCTCTTCCGCCAAACAAGCAGACAGCTGGTAGCAGACACAGCACACACACAAATGAGCACATGCAAAGCAAACATAAAAGCACATTGCTCTCGTGAAATCCACCGTTATGTAGTGTCGTATTCAGGGTTCTTTAAGGGTCGGGGTCTGTTTTTAGAAGAGCAATGCACACCTCAACAAACATTTGTCGCCATAAAATTAAAAAATTGGGAACGTTTGATCAGTTGCTTCAATAACTCATTAGTTTTGTTTAATTATATTTTTTAATAATAATAAAAAATGGGGAAGAACTTCTACTAGAGCGGATAAAGCACAGAAAATGCTTCACTTTCTGAAACTATGAAAACATGTAGATACAACTAAATAACCAGGGAGTTTATTTGCTCTTCACATATTGAAAAATGTGTGATGTCTTCAACTTGCTAAAAAAATAAGAAACAAAGAAAAGCAAACTACTTGATCAGAAAATAAGTTTCATTGATCACATTT
This sequence comes from Stegastes partitus, assembly GCF_000690725.1. Lineage (NCBI taxonomy): Eukaryota > Metazoa > Chordata > Actinopteri > Pomacentridae > Stegastes > Stegastes partitus. The sequence continues at coordinate 459,284 of NW_007577796.1, forward strand.
TCTCTTTTTTTCCCCTGTATTTGTAAATTAACTAATTAACCATTTTATACATAAATCATCACATACTTTTTAATCCTATTTCCCTCGACTAATTCTTTTAATTATTAATACTAACTATATTAATATTCAACCCACGAGTGTTAGTTAACAGCGTTGTTTCACATGTCTGAACCAATCTGTCCTTATTTCTTGCACCTTTTCTGAGCTTTTTCTAAAGTCTCTGGGTAAATGTAAGTCAAACCAAATTAAGCATTTTAAACTCAATTAGGTAGCGCCGCAAAATGAGTGACGACATAATTAATATGTAGAGAGAGGAAGCCTTCCTCGCCGCAGCACTGAGGAGAAGCCGTTTCATGTAATTGTTGGGGGGGGGGGAATAATCACACGGGGAGAAACTGTGTGTTTGATGAGCAGTCGGGGTCAGACAGATTCAGACTGATATGAGGGGGAGAAATGATTGACACTGCAGGTCAGGCCCTATCACAAAGCGGTGTATCATGAAAGCGAAGGACTTCTAAAACAGCCATTTGACGCTGTACTTGACAGACAATCAAAAAAAAAAAAAGGAAAAAAAAAAAACAGAGGCAGAGCTCCTCCCTGCGAGGCCTTGCGCTGCGAGATAAGGCTTTAATTTGGAGAGCGAATCGTGTCTTTGTAGTGGGGAAACTTGTGGCACTCTTCTCTCCAAAAGCCGGAGCATGCGTAATTAGCTGCGTGTTTGTCTACCTCGTTGAGATAAGTGAGCACGGGGGTATTGAGTTTAAGGGTATTACCTGCTACGTGTTTGTATTTAGCGTAACTCAGCAGCTGATTCAGAGTCGAGCTGAAGGCCCCTGCGCTGCAGCTCTGACCACTTGGGTCGGCGGAAATGATGCTGACACAAGATGATTAGAATCCAAGACTAATGGTTCCGTCCTGATAGAGAGTTTGAATCGTGTCCGTCAGCTGCTCGCGAGTGAAGTAGGAGAGCGACGGCAGAAGTGTGTGGGAGTTCGTGATGAGAAAGTTCTCAAATTAAGTCAACTTGATGCAAAGTCAAATCTACAAAGAAATATTAGATGAAGTCTGCCATATTTCTCCATCAGTCATAGGGTGTGTAACCTTTCTCCTGTGAGAATATCCCTTATTAACACTTAGAAATAAGGTAATAAATTCCTTCATTTAATGCTCCAGCTTGATTTAGTTCTTTACATTGCGGGAAGTTCTTTTTGCCTTTCACAAACAAATATATCACATTTTTTTAAAGTTTCATTTGGGTTACCATCAGAACAATGCTGGGGTGAGAAAAGATAATACCCACTGAAATCCATTTTTATTGAGAGGGGAATTGAGAGAATATGAGATGCAGAGTGCTGCGGTGAGGAGGCTAATAAGAGTTCATTGCTTAGCTCAAAGTCTTTTAGAAAAAAAAAAAAACAGACCCTCTATGTAGCAATGTGATGAAACAGAATTATTTATCCAGCCAGAACATATCAGTACTCAAAAGTGGAAAAAATGGACATTTAAGAAGACACTATCACCAGTGAGAGTGTGTGCATCATTTCAGGCCTTTAACATTTCTCTCCTCTTCACTTTTTTTTTTTTCTCACAGCTTCAACATGTAATGCCATAAATAGGAACCACTTTACATCACATGCAGCGATCCCAGATTTACTGGCTCATGTCTGTGTGACTGGTGGCCATCTGTGTTTCGAAGCCAGCTAGTGAATAATTGATTGGTCCATGTATATGCAAAAGGATGGACTCATCTCAAGAGACATGTTAGGAGGTAGCTTAGCAACACAGCAGAGCCCTGGTCAATTGTCAGGCAGTCCTTGTGGAGGCGTTATGTGTGCTCTAAATCTGGCGGTGGAGGTTGTATCGCTGTTATGTGTGCGTGTTTGTGTGCAATTGTGTCCATGATTGTATGAGTGTAGGAGGGTGTTGAGGTTAAGGGTACTCCACTCACGCTGGCACTCCTTGCAGCAGGCACCCTTTACGTAGGCAGGCGATGTGCCCGCCGGGCACTGAGGGGGAGGGCAGGAGATGGCCTCACATTGCACCGTGCCATTCTGGTTTAGAGAGAGAAACACAACACTTAGAGGGACTACTAGGACCCAATTGATTTGGGATGTTTAAGGTCCACACGGAGAGATATCACATGAATATCAAGGATTTGGAAAATGTGACAATATTTACATCACTGTCGCCTTTTTAGAGACACAAACCCTTTTTGCTGAGGATCCCTTAAATTAGGTAATTACAGAACTATGACCAAATACGCAACACACAGAGCCTTTTAAAACGGAAAAAGAAATGCGGCAGGACATTTTGTGTCATGGAAATACTGTTTCTAAACTTCATGCGTATCTTTGGCATTTCATATTATATGTTATTTCTAATTACTTACTGGTCAACATAGTATACTCAGTCTACTACAACAGCTTATGAACGTTATGAAGTTCAACTTGTGTTCAACCTGCTTAAACCCTTTATGGGGCAAGTGACCATATTTGGTAACTTCGTTGGACGTTCAATATGTCCGCCCTGTGCCTCTCCTTGAGGTTGAAGAACCATGTGCACTTTGATTTACTTTTTATATTAGTGCTAATATCACTACCTTATGAAAAATGTCACTAAACAAATGTTCCAGGCACTTTATAAACACTTCATTACTGGTTTGCATTGAACTCCATTTTGATTTATTTTTTGAGATCAGTGCCAAAACCACTACTCCAAGAAAAATGTTACTAAATGAACTTGCCAAGCAACTTTATATTCACAATTGGTTACTGGTTGTGTATCATTACCTCAAACTAAAATGTTTCTAAATAAATGTTTTTTTGCAGTTTGTTGCTTTTTCTTTTATTTATTATAAATTTCTTTCTTTTTTCACCGAAGATGGGCAAGTTACCATGTATGGCAACTTACTTACTTACTTACTTACTTACTTATTTATTTATCTATTTATAAAGTCACAAAAGTAAAAATATCTTGAAATATCCTTCAATAACGCCTTAGGGTTGAAATATTAATTTTCCAAGTATTTCAAGGGTTAACGAGGTGTTGATTCACTGTTATGGTCATTCTGTAGGCTGCATTTTTTTTGGTCTACATTATATTATACTGACAGCTGTTTCTATTACTATGTCTTCCTCATTTAAATCACCGAAGGCAGACCAAATATAAGACACACCTTTTTTTTTTTATGTGTGACTTTCTTTAAAATTTCATCATTTTATCCTCCAACAACCTCATTATAAATGCTGGTACAGCCAGGCCATGTTGCATTTTTAAATACCTACACGATTCTGGCAGAACTCAGAGGTACACTTTAAATAAAAGAAACTACATTGTGAATGTACCCTGTAGGAGAATTCCACCTGTAAATCTAATACTTCCTATTCACCAGCTGTCCCTGTAATTAACATTGTTTCCACGGATGAAAGCTCTGTGACAGCAACATCTATGTACCTGATCCACGTAATTGATAACATCTTAATGCGTGACCTTTGAATTTTAAAGGTCGCAGCTAATTGCCACACATAAGGTAAGAAACACATCCCGTCTAATTCCTTAATTGCAGCCCAGGAATGGCACAACACCGTTCCTGGCGAATGAAGCGATTTCATTGGATGAGTGGGTAGAACAAATCCCTGATGATAATTATCATCTGTCAAGAGCAATTAGGTGCAGTGCACTGTGAGATATGTGATTTCCTATTTTTTGCATGTTGGGTAGTGGCGCGCGAAGGCATCCGATTGGCTGTTTGGAGCAGTTCAGTGGCAGTGAATGAGTTTCGTGTTCCAAAACTGAGTAGACTGACAGGGGGTGAAATCTGTCTGCTGATGTGGTACAAGCCCAAGATCTCCAGTCGCGTCTAATTCTTCTTTTGGCAATTATTCACACTTTACGCAGCGCAAAGTAGACCCTTGAGAGAACGGAGCATTACTAAGCACTGTTGTTGATGTGTCTAATCCTGAGTACGGTGGAGGTTTTTAATACAGTATCTTTTCTTAGGAAACTGGGGCAACCCTCCTCTAATGCAAGGAAATAATGACAAAACAAGCCGTCGACAATGGGGCCCCTGCACTCTGCACCTCGCCCAAACACGCACCCGCACACCCCCAACCTGACACACATGATCAACAGGGGAGCAAAACAAAAGCCAACACTTACAATGGGAGCAAAGAACACGTGCGTCCCCTGCACACACAAACTGAGGCGTGCACACACACACACGTCGATACGAGGCGATACAGACATGATTAAAAATGTATGTTCTTAGACACAAACACATATCCTGTTCGCACGAGTATACACACACTACCCACACACACACACACACACACACACACCTATCTATTTACTTTATCACAGGCTCACATGTCTGCGAACGTAATCACACAATCACATACAAGATGACAGGCACATCATTTCAGACTGTTCACACACATACACGCACACACACACACACACACACACACCCACACACACACGCACGTACTTAATTAAAATTGAATGTCCTCCCTTGCTCTTTATTACTCTAACATACACACCCATGCACCCAGTGTACACACACTGACATGCATTTACACACACACACACACACACACACACACACGCAGTCAAGCACCCGTGTGTGAAGCCCCACCGTGCATGTGCAGTTCCTGCAGCCATCTGTCCAGCCCTCATCCTCCCTGTAGACGACCCCCTTGACGCTGCAGGTTCTCTCACAATAGCAGCCATCCAGCCCATTCATCTTCTCCTCCGCCCTGGACAGCTGCTCACGCCATCCCACCACCACCACCCCCCCCAACCACCACCCCACCCCAAAAAAAGACAAAAGACAAGAAGGAGAGAAGATACAACTCAGTCTGCGTCTATATTCACACGTAGAAAGCACATGTAGAGCCTCAAGAGCAAACCAGTGGCACCACAAAAGTCGGTCATTAAAAACCATTAACACCTTTTAAGTCTCTGCATAAGAAGAGAAAGGACTTCAATAATAGCCGACGTCTAATGTTAATATGCCTCCGACTGCCTGTTGCTATGAATGTTAATAGCAGGAGGACACTGACAAGTGAATATGTTAGGCTATAGGATAATTTACGCATTTAATTCAAAGCTGTAATAACAGGTTCTTTAGAATAACGCTCCGATTCTGGACCAAATGTCAAATAAGGACACATTAATTCATGCTACGTTACCTTGCTGGATGTTTTCGCAAGGATATCCTGCAGTTCCATGATTTTCTGCACAAGTCCGTGGAAATCATTGCAGGTTGGACATGCTGGGACACAAAAGGCAAAATACTGCAATTTCAGCACATGGAATACAATTACCTGCCATTATGATAATGTATGGTAATTGCAAACTAATGTAGTTACAGCCCATATACAGAAACCGTGAACTTAATTCGTTCAAGAAATAGGGATATAATAAAGAATTTGATGAAAATACATTTTTGAAAGTAAAACTGGTTCATGCAATCACTAGCTACAGCACAAACACACAATATAATACAATATAATGCAGCCATTTAATCTTATTTATTTGCTTACACACTTTCTTTCTTGAAGGGACTTAATCATCAGTTTGCTGCAATTTTCACATTTCTTTCATGTTCTGTTATTAGAAGTACATTCTCAGGTTCCCTTCCTGCAAGAGGACCTCACTTATTTTAAAATAGAGTTAGCAAACTTTTGGAAACACGGTTAAAACTAACCCACGTGCAGATCATTTCAAATCATGAAATGTTTGTGTGTTTTCCTTGTCAGCAGAAAAAAGCAGTTTGTCTGCGACTCATACAACAAAATGAGCTGCAACAGCCACCTGATGTAGAGAAGAAGGCTGCCTACAAAAACACATCATAGCTCAGAAGACAAAGGGCATCACTGCACTGGAGAGTAACTGAATTGTAAAAACAGCATTGCGTCAAAAAACTGTTTCCAACTCAAACAGTCTCCCAGATTACTACTTGAAAGTCATGCTGAACTACTCAGATGAAATCTTAGAACTTGTACACTGATGTAAACAAGTGTTTTCTTTGTCCACTCACAGCTGACATGTGAATTCAACAGTATCATCTCCAAAGTCACGGCAATAAAGACACTCCACACATGCACAGGAGAGGCGATGAGAATTCCTCCTTTTTGGTGACTGACTGGCTATTTGCAAAACATTTTATTACCCGAAGTTTTACTGAGGGAAAAATCGTTTCTCAGTTGCTAAGTTGTGTTAAGCTGTTTTACTCCAGTGATTACAGAGGCTTTCAAGAATTTAAATAAAAAATAAATCAGTGCACTCAAGAGTCTGGCAAAATAAGTGTTTGAGGTAATTTAAATTAAATTAAACGCTCAGTGAAATACTGTTTTTTTTTTTATGTGTTAAGTAAGAAACTGCACTCACTTCTGTTCAGATCAGGACACTGTGAGATGTAACCCTGTGGCATCACCAGGATCTCCACGTCCTGCATCACTCCCTGCACACACAAACACACAACAAACTTTTTGATAAAGGAGAACAGAGAACAGTCAGGAAATATAAATACGATGAAGCATGTTGATGTGTACTAAGTAGATGAGGACCTAGAAGGGTATACACAGCGCTTCCAACACAAAACCAACCGTCCTGTTTACGAGAGCCTCGGTAATTGCTGCAATCATAAAACTGGATACAGTGAAACAGCAGTAAATCTTGAGAGCGAGCGGAAATTTATTTTTCAATCTGGAGAATGACAGACAGAGGAGTTGGTTGTGAGGTATTCTGTCTCCCAGATTGCTGCTTTGATGATTCGTCTCATATCTGGACACCGACCAAAGTTAAGTGAACCGATGATGTTTTAGTCGGAACATGAAGTTTTTTTTCCTCCAATCTCCTCTGATAAGCATAAACAGGAGATACAGATTCAATTTGATTCATAAGTCCAAATTGATAGCCCTTTGTCCTGTGTCCAAACCCCAAACGCATACGTACATACACACATATACACACAGATATTCTGTTGCCATGGCAACCTGGCCCATTTCGCTCCTTGAGTGCATTTATTACCCTTACAGAAGTGGAGCGGTGCAACTTAGGAGAAATTGTTTTTTAAATTGTCTTGCCACTTCAATTTACCGGCCATAAATTTAAAATCCCGCGGAAATGATTTGCTGATTTTTCACGGCAATGCGCAGAAATGGAAGCAGATAGGAGTTGTGTCTATCAAACTTGTAATGAAACCAGAAAACCGTACGTTTATTTTGGAGCCGCTGTGCAAATTTTCACACCACACGACCGCCGTAAACGTCATCTTAGCCACGATTAATGTTGCACTAATACTGCTTGTGCTATTTTGAATCTTTGTAGTGAAACAACAGTCAGAGCATTAATCTCAGCATTGTGATGTATTTGCGAGTAAAACTGAACATGTGAGCGGGATTTAGCTACCACACGTATTTAAATGAAATCCTTCAGATTATACTGGATCACTTAAAAGTGGATGCGACTTAGCAAAGATGGCACGATGCAGAGCTGAAGAAAGCTGTCAATAATCTAATAAATTTGCCAGTTTTTCGAAAATGTCAACATGTTTTGCCCACTGACGTCTAAAACCAGCCTCCTGTGTTATTCCTCTGCGAGCTACACTCCACTCACAGTAAAGTGCAGATTTATATAACAGGCGCAGCGAGGAAGAAAAAAAAAACAGAAAAAGTTTTTTTTAGCATATAATGGCATGAGAGCAAGATGAACAGTTAACATAGAGATACAGGATTAAAAATTAACAACACGTTTTTGGGCTTTTTTTTTGCATGTTCTTCTTTCTCTAGAGCCTGTGCTGTTATGTATCAAAACAACCAGTTGCCAGATTTTGCTTTGCACCTTCTGGCAACTGAAAAAAAGTGACATTTTTAAATGCGCCACGCTGAGTCCTCTGTGTTAGCGACGCAGTCCTGTCTGAACCGGAAGCACGGATTTGTGCAAAACAGCAAGGGTGCAGGCTGAGGGTTGAATCATACAGTTACATTCATTTTCTATATAAAGCAAACAGCCATGAGGAGATGTACCCTGCTAGGCTTAAAAATAACTCAAGAATGAAATCTGACTGTGAAGTGAAATTTGATTTGTCTGTTTCAACAGTGGCTTCTCGTTGCATTAGGGGACCGTTTGAATTAAAAGCAAGTTGTTTCTTTCAAGTTAGGATGTAGAATAACTTAGCTCATTTGCATAGAAATGACACATCACTGATGGAATTAGGAAATTATGTCACCAGATAAGCGAGATACAACAGATTTAGCCACCTTACACTGTGCGTAGACTATAAAGGAGATATTTATTGAGTTGTGAAGCAGAGGTGCAGATACGCCGATTCTGATTAAAGTCTTTACTATTACTGCTCGGGCTGTGATTTTCTAGTCTTCAGCTAACACCCACGTACAGACAGACATTGACTGTTTCTGTGTGTGTGTGTGTGTGAGTGCATGTGTACTAATGAAGCAGTGTGTTTTAAAAAGGAGACGTGCCTTCCTAGCAACTAATCAAGGCTTCAGAGAGCGGTGAGGAGAGATGCTGCTACGTGACAAGATTAGTGGGTGAACTCCGAGGCTTCTTTCATTAACCAATTAACACAAAAAGAAACTCAACGGCCAGGACACAATGCACAAACGGGTACACAAACATCACCACAACTTCAAACACACAGCTAGTTACCGGCAGACTGATTAAAACGGTCAGACTTGCTGGTAAGCTGACATTTTGCCCCGACACGTCTCCCCAGGTGGGAAATTTTGGAGTTTAGTCTGGTCCGAGAGAGGCGATATATGTCTCTCTGCCTGATAAACAAGTCTATAGACTAAGCTTAATGAGCATAGACCAGAGGCTATTTAATGATTTCTCCCAAATCAGCGTTGTGGGGGTTGCTGAGATAATTGCACTGGGCTTAGCTGCAGACTAAGGGAAAGGGAACAAACAATGACAAAAAAATGTCAATTCCTAGGGTAGGCAGAGCAACCCTCAAATTAAAATGGTAAGCCTTGAGAAATGCATGCAATTAAATCCAACAGCCATAATAAATAAAACCAAACAAGCCAAACAAAGAGGCAGAAGATACCGCATAAACCAAGATGGGAGTGAAAAGATGGCGCAACAGCTGAGTTGAATTACATGTTCTTGCTATTCTGAATCATTTATCGCTTAGTAATATGACAGATCAGGACGGGCATCAGCATTCATGTATTCTGAGAGGGAAGTTTGTGCTGCAGTGTTAACCTTGAAGAAGCCATGAGCAGCATTTCTCTGTCCGAGCCAGAACGAAGTGTCCTCAGGTATGTCCATGTAGGGGGCTTCCACCACCCGCTCATAGATCCTGAAAAATACATACAGGAAGTGGTGAATGGCTAAAAAAAAATAATCACAAAATACTAGTTAGATTACCTGAACGTTATCTGCTCAGGTCATGTTATCAATAGCTGTTTCCCTCCACGCGGCAGGTCCTGGCCTTTTAAATCCTTCTGTTAACTTCTTCCCTGAGGAGGGTATAGATAGCCACATGCTTTCTGCGATACACATGGTGTCGCCGTCTGCTTCTTTTATCGTGCCAAGGAGGATCATCGTGCACAAACAGTAACACCTAAGTCATACTGCACAACAGATGCACATACAATGCAGGTTTACTCAAGGTGCTCTCAGCCTGCATTGAACCCATGAGACAGCTGACCGAGGTCAATATGTGGATGTCACAGTCAACAGAGACTCCATTGCGAATGTGAACATCCCTCCGTACACCTAACTGTAATTCTGTGGATGCAAAACCACAGAATTATGGTTAATAATAATAATTTTTTCTTGACCTTTGTCTTTCAGTCTCTATGTATACTCGATTCTTTTATTTTCTCTTTTTCGCTCTCTCCTCTATGGGAGGTGGTTCAATAGTATTTAAGCTTCAACATCTCACAATTATTTTTCCATGTCTGATCACTAAACACAGGCAGCTTCCAATCCAAAATGAAACCCTGATCTGGAGGATTATAGTCAAGGAGAATTTCCTGATTTACGCTGGCTAATTATGATGGATTCGATATTTTTGACTTGCAGTATTGTGTCAGTCTGAATTAGGTGCACGGGGTTGTAATCCTTTAACACCTTCCCACCTAACAGCAACCTCTGAAGATGAAAAATAAAGCCAATGTGGAAGTGCCAAAAACGGCTGTTCAAAAAAAACAAAAACAACAAAAAGCAGTATTGGTTGCCATAACTTATTTCCCTGTTCATGAAAACAAACTAAAATCCATTTAAATTGTGTTGAGGCTTCAACAGCATGGCCGCTTTGATTGACAGGTGGGTGCAGTCACAGGGCAGTTCATTGCAGAGAGATGTTTGCATGTCCTGCCTCAACTCCATTCAGGATCGGCCTCTTTGCTCATTTTTGGATTAGCCAGGAATTAGTCAGGCACTGCCAAGTTGGCAAAGTCCAGAGCCTCCACACTGAGCTTCAAAACTAACCTTTCAGGTAACCTTTGGGTGACATCACAGAGGGTTCATCCATTTACATATACTGTCAATGTTTCCCACCTACAAACACTGGGAATGGTGTTAAATGGGGCAACAAGTCAACCTAAAAGTCCAACAGTCACCATTCTTATATGTGATGGCGGTTTTAAAATAAGAGGCACTTTAACCCAAAGTGATTTCACCTTTATGTGTACAGTATTAATGGAGTGCATTAAGTGTATACATTAATCTACTACAGATGGCTTTGTTTAACAACGCTGATAGGAGAGCTGCATCGAATTGTACATCTATCTCAGTACAGTGCTTTTCTGCTAAACCTTTTTTAGAAGCACCACTATAGATTTTTAGGCCAAGACACATTCATTAAACAACCTGAAATATCTGAACACCTGAGAGAAACCCTCCCCTCCCAAAAAACACAATAATACACAATGCAGTGTCTACATTTGATGAATAAATTTTAAGAAGGAATGCTGCAACCCAACAGCATATTGCCATCACACCAGCATATACTAATGGACTGGTATCATGTTTTAAGGTATTAAGACTTGCAATCTTGTCACGTTATCGCAGGAAACTTGGATGACACCATGATAAATATGCACAAACAAAGAAGGATTTTAAAATGCATGGGGCTGTACAAAAGGGAGAATGCGACAGACCCCGTGGATGCAGCGTCATTTCTCATTGATCAGCAGGAGGAGCACTGAAGGCTCCACAGAAACATGACACTTGTCACAATATCATCCATCGTGCTGAATAACAGCTAAATCTCATCATGTCTCAAGCCAAGCATGACGTAGAATTTAAATTAGAGCTTAATCAAATCATGCAAATGACCCATTTTCTGCAATTTATCAATTTTAAGTATTATTACAGTATAAGTTGTCACATGAATGCATCTTTTTAAATTTGTGAAAAACACCTTGTTTTACCAATAAACCTATCTCCTTATAACAAAACTGATCTGTTTTTTTCTTTTTCTGGTGAGCCAGTAATACACTTCTGTTCTTGCAAGTAGATAACAAGTGCCAATTCAGTATGAATGTTCCCCACTTTAAAATCTGTATCTGTCACTGTGTGGACTCACTGGAATCATTTCTATAAAAGGTATCATAACAGGAGGCATTGTTGTGTGAGTTGGTGGCTTACATTGGCATAAAAAAATGTTACTGACACCAGAAACACACTGAATTTTATGATGATGCTGACAAAGAAACTAGACAGAAGGTGGATCGGGCCTATTGTGGCAGATAGCTGATCTATTTAAGAAGGATATTGTGGGGGTTGATACCAATCTGGTGTAGGAGATCAGTACATCCATAGTTTTAAAGTTAGTTTTGGAAACACAGGAGAAATCCCATCTGTGTTTTCAGTTTTAATGAACTGTGAAAGTTGACAGCTTCTGCTGTCATACCTGTGTTCTTCCAGGCTACACAACACACATGGTGTCGACTTCATATTTCATTGTTACATCTAATATTTAGAGTATATGCATACAGTATATCCCCAACATCTTACCTGTTGCAGTCCACATGTAGAATGACATGAGAGGCGCTGACGGCCACAGAGACTTTGTGCCACTGGTCATCAGCCAGGCTGTAAGGGAACACCTCGGTGTGATCCTGTTGGCCCTTGGTGCGATAATGAAGACGCACCTCACTCCGCTGGCCGCTGCTCTCAAGCTCCAGGAACCTGCAGAATAAAAGTCCCAGCAAAGCGCTTCAAGTAACAACCACACAATGACAGCTTCCCCGAGAATTTGCATTCCCTGCATTGTACAGTGTGTCTTGTTGCATTAAACTCTCATTACTGAAACAAAATCCTTACTTCTCTTTTCCCAGAAACTGCATGCATCACCAAAGTGTCTAAATTCAGGGCTCCTCTCAATACAGTGCTGAGAGATAAATGCCTTTTCCAAGCAGTGCGCTCACATTTTCCCAGATCTGCAATACTATTTGGAATTAAATCACATCAGCAGTCAAACATAATGGTACTATATTGCTGTTAAGTACAACTTCAGCAACACACAACAATGTCCCACGTGTGCTGGTTCAAGTCTTTACATTGGAGTATTAGTATTCTAGGAGAATCCTCTTCTCCACACCAGTGAGACTCACCCAGCATAGTGACACTAATGGAAAGGGTTGCCGATACACACTCATCACCTCTGCCTTTAAAGACAGACTTATTTAAACTAGACTCATTTGCCGGAAACATTATTCAAAAGAAAAATAGACACTCACAAAAGTGTAGCAGTGGAATTGATTTATCTGCAAACCCCATCTAATAGATTTACTCTCCCCTAGTCATGCATGCACATTCATCCTGGCTCCATAAATGCACTAGCTAACACATCTGACACTGAATTAGTCCTTGCCATGTTTCCAGATGAAACCATGCAGCGCTTCTTTGTTGCATATGAATGGCTGGGAAAGCTAATCAGCAGTGGGGAAAGTCATTAACATCCATGTGAGCTCTCCTCTCAGGAATGACTTTAATGTACAAACCGTTCAATCAACGCATTATGTGGAATTCAGATTGCTCTTCTGATCGTGGAACGGCTCAGCTACCACAAACTAATGGAAAACATTAGCATGCTAACTGCAGACAGTCTCATCAGTTTTCGATTCACAATTACAGACTCAGTGTTTGCATCGTTGATGGACTGTGAATAACACATTGGCATACAGGCTGATTTGCTTCGTTTACTCGGCTGGTGTGTAAAACATCTAAGTGCTTATCAAATACAAATATCCACTCTGCTAATATGATAAAACAGCGAGGTGCTATATTTAGAATGCAACTTTAATTATGGTTTATCGGAGGGCTTTTTAAACAGCTTTACTGTACTGAGTGTGACATTTTACACTTGACTCCTTAGCTCACTTTGCTAAAATATGCACTATTAACTTTTCCTTAAAATGTATTCTGCCCATAATGTATACAACACCGGTTTGAAAACTGTACATCTGCACATATTTATCTGTGTATAATCAACCCCTTTAGTGATGTGAACTGATTGTACCTGTGCTCTGAATGATGGATGGACAGGATGACCCCAGAGTTGAGGTGATCCTGTTTGAGGGTCACCAGCACAGTAAACTCATTCTTGCCTCGAAGCTTCTGGACCATTTGCTCTGAGACCTCAGTGGGAGCTTTCACTTCCCTGGAGGACCCTAGAGTGAAGCCAAGAACAGCAGAAATTATTCACACCATTAAAAGCCACCACATTGGAAATATTATCATTTTAGTAGTCTAAATATGAACATTAGGAATATATATAGTGAACAATGTGTGTTCAATCTTGAAACTACTTTGACAAGATTTACTGACAGTAAACTGAAAAGCTGACGTTTGGGTTATATATGTGATCTGTTGGGATATTATGTGTAAAAATAATATATAATCACACCTTGTATTTTGCATTTATAGACTCAAATTTGTGAACATTGTAGCACACTTTATATCTATATGCACACAAATAAATTTGAAAATCAACATGTTCTTAATTTGAATTATTTCCCTGCTATAAAGACTATTAAACACAAGTAGTTTTCCTAAATACAGTTCATAGTTAAAACGCTGCTGATCTAATGGCAACTCGACCTATGATCTTTAAGGAAACACAGAATTAAAAGTGTAGTAACAATTCAACAAAGTGATGAAGAAAATATTTTGCAGTGAAACTACAGTAGTGATGAGGAAAATTTGCTGCAGGAAACTAGAGTACATTCTACTGGGAGTTCACAGGCTCTATGCTGTAAATATTTGATGCATTCACATAATAACCCCTTGACAAATGTGAATTCATAAGTGAAAGAACAACACTGAACACATAAAACAGGCTTAATGGTACAAAAAAATATGACACAAAAATGTCACTAAGTTTTATATTTCGTCGAAAAAGTACAGGGCGGAGGACGTCAGTCACCTGATGGGAATGGCACACGCTATGTAATTGCAATGTCTCCAGTTCAATTTAAGCCAGAGACCTGCGTTGCATGTCATTCCCTCTCTCTCTCACCCCATGTTCCCTGCCTGCCTCTTCGCTGCCAACTGTCAAATAAAGGCAAAATGCCAGAAAATAATCTGGAAAAAAAAAACAAAACAAAGTACAGAACTTAAAACTTTGCTCACACTTGTGGAAGCTTAAACACTTTGTCCGAGAAAGCCATTAATTCATACTGAACAAAAATAAAGGGGGATAAGTATTTGTTGTTCCAACACACGCATCTCTACAACAGAGTGAAGGTCATAAAACAACACCTATTTGGAGCGATCATGAGCAGATTAAGAGGGGGGGTTATAGACAAGAAAGTCAGTAATGAGTTACACAACTTGGACACAGAGTTAATGAGGCTTTTGATGCTGCTTGTGGAAAGTTGTCCCACTACTTCCTGAACAAATTGGTGACGTTGGCGTATATTTTGGGGAACACAATCATGTTGTCAGACATGTCCATCCAGAGCTGTCTGGAACGATTTCTTATATGTCAAATGGTGTAGACACTCAAGTGTCTGCCGACGGCCCTAACTGACATGCAGCATCCAGTATGCCAGCCGTCCGTTCTCCTCGTTCTTTCCTCTCCTCATCTGTGGCATCGTGTCATTTGGCATTCTGTCATTTGAATAAAGCTGCATTTTGAGATGGGTTTTGTATCGCCACAGGTCTAAGGAATGTCTGTGTACTGGTTGCGCTATCTGATCACTGACCTTCCAAGCCAAACCTGACCAGGCTGTGAATTGTGTAGAAATTGTCACCAGCTGAACAACTTAAAAGCTTTTTTGTGCACAATGACAAAATGTTGTCTTTTCTAACCAGAAACTCTCCACAAACCGAAAGAAATTTGATTTGTAACTTTTCCTCTAAGTCAGAAAAGAACACCATTTGCATGCTGCGTTTAAATATATTTTTGCACTGTCTTTTACTTAGCATGGTTGGATAAACATTTTTGGGCTCAAGCCTTTCTTGATTGAGTTTAATGTAACCCCAAGACTTCCCAAAATGACTTAGAGGTCTGTTGAGTTAATGACGCTTAAGCAGTCTTGAAGATGATGTCAGGTCATTCGACTCTCTCAAAACTTGAAGTCATCCACTTGCTCAGAAACAATGTAATTCTAACAAATATTGCACCAAACAGAGCCAAAACATTATAACCAGCGCTGACTAATATGCTGTTTGTCCTTCATTTGCTACCTAATCAGCTCTGACCTGACACTGCCTCTGAGCGTGTCCGGTGGTATCTGGCACCAAGACAGTAGCTGCAGATCCTTTAAATCCTGCCTGTGTGTCGTGAGTTGGAGCCACTGCAAATCAGACTTCCTCCAGCATTATTGCTTGTTCATAGTGTCTCCCTCCTCCGACTGTGAGTAGGTGCTCACCACTGCTGGCACCCCACATGTCTTGTCATTTCAGAGATGCACTGACCCAGTCGCCTGCCATAATGAGTTGGCTTGGCTTGTTAAACTGGCTCAAGCCTTTTACATGTATTTATGATGATTGCAAGGACCGACACTTCGTTTGCCATCCAATATAACCCAGATCATGACATGAGCTGGTTTTGCAAGATAATCAACATATTCATCTGTGCGTGGTCGTGTTTTGGCTCATTGGTGTAAGCTAGTTTGTGGCCCAAAAAACACATCAATGGATCTAACGTTTTCTTTCTGGCTTGGTATAGATCTAAAGACATGAAGTTGAAGACTCAAAGGGAAGAAGTAAAAGGATGATGGTGCTGGAGAGGATGGGAGGGCATTTTCTACATGTTGTGTGTAGTTAGGTCGTAAGCTCTTGTTCCGCCAGTGTGCCCCTTTTCTCCTCTCCAAGTCTTCGCAGACGTCTATGCTACTTTAATGGAAGCATCAATAAATGATGACGTTTCTCAGAAGCAATCACATCAAAGAGCTCACTTCCAGCTATGGGATGCATGCAAGATGCCCTGGCACACTTAAGCGCTCCAGGAAGCTAGCATGGCGGCTTTTCCTCAGTGTATTAACATTACTTCCAGCTGGTGGGAGTAGCCAATTAACACAATGAATTGTGAAACAGCAAGCAACTCCATGATGAAGACTGAATTCACAGCATACTTGTGGCTTATATAAGATGCAATGATAGCATGCTGAAAAGAAGAGCATGCTTTCATTCCGTTGTTTTACTTTTAGTGTACACTTACTATCCTTAGCTTCTGTCTGATGTAGGCTTTTAAGCCCATTGGGGACATATTTTGAGTCATTTCTGTCTAAACAAAAATGTTCACTAGACTTGTCCCTCACCACAAGAGATGCACAGGGTAGAGTTTCATGCATTTTGCATCACCAGTGGAATATCATCCCAGTGTCATTGGCTGAGGAGGGACAGATGGTCCAATGACTGCAACAGGAGTTCTGCCTAGCAATAATCTGCTGCAATCAACAGATCCTACTTAGCATCTAAATCCAAATGGTGCTGCTGATAATAATCTCTGAAATTATTTGAAATGACTTTTGTTTTGATTCGAATGACTGAATTGTTATTAAAACAGCAAGTAGGTTTTGCTTTATAAAAGCACTCTATGTTGTCATGCATATTCTATTTTTGGAAGAAAAGATGAGCTCAAGCCAAACAGGATTCATGGCGTCTTTTAGAATATGCACTGGTCAGTCTATTGCCATGCCATGGTTTGAACAGCGAGTACACTGACATCTCAATCATGAGCAAAATGAGCACAGTGGGAGCAGGTGTCAGGGCGGGGCCCACACTGAGAGAAGGTTGATGAGGCAGGGGGATGGTGAGCACCAAGGAAAATCTACCACTGAGCTGCTCCACAACTTGGCAGCAGTGAGCCTTTGACCTATAAGTGGATGACTCTCATCACCAGTCTTTACACTTTGAGGGGAAAAGGCTGCTTCAAATGGGACGTGGGGGATTGGAGGCCAGAGGCATCTCCTCATTTGGATGGAGCGGTATTAATGGCCTGTATAGAGTTGGCGGTATAAAAAGCACATAATCTCAACAGCTACAACAGTAATATCTTTGCATTTCTACAAAACATACATGAAAGAGCAGTGAATGAGTTTGTGCTGGGATGAGTGGGCCAGCTTTCCCTCGTGCCAAATCAATGTGGCCCTGCTGAGGGGGCCTTTGGTCGATTATCTATTGGCAGGCGACTGGATGGGGCAGCCACCTGCTCCTAACGGCCTCTGATGTGAGTTACTGACACAAAATAGCTTGAAAATGATGATCTAGTACAGAAATATTCTAATCAGCACATTTTCAGTGCAATAACACAGCACTAGTAATCTATTTTGAATGCTTGCAGGCTGTGAGGACCAGCTGATTGTGACGAAACTGTGTTTTTGAGACATGCAGAGTTTTATCAGCTGACTAGAGATCTCTGAAAGCCTCGGGCTCAATAGCATCCCTAGGAAGCACAGCTTTGGGCTACAGCCTAATCTTATCTCCTGGGTACATTGTGCTTTAATAGTTACATTCAGGCCACGATTTCCATCCCTCAGCTTCACTCCTAATCTTAAACTGTCTAATGGTCTTATTTTGTCTGACCCCTAGTACACACATAGCTGTAATCCCCCCCCCACCACACTTCCACCACTGCATTCTCATAGAGGTGTATTGGCAGTGCTGCACCAATCACTAGCTCACACATTTAGCATTTAGAACAGGTGCCCTACAGCACAGCTTGAGAGTCCAGATACACCCAGCTTTGCCACAATCCTTTTCTCACACATTGCTTTCACTCCTACCTGTATTTACAGAATAGAGTTTTTTGTAGTGAAAAGAGACAGATTTTTCCCTCTTCCCCCAACCACCACCACCACCACCACCACCGCCACCGCCACACTCAGAGGGACGAGCAGAAGTATATTTTTATGTTCTTTACAAAGTTTGGATTCTAAATTAATTATTTCCCAGAGGAAGTTGTGACTAAAAGCAGTATCACTGATATTAGATAAGAAGATCATAGACACTTTTGTATGCGAATAATGAGGACTTTCATTCTCTGGTCTCTCGTGGATTGCCAGAACAAAATAACACCTCCTACATCTTTGCAACAACTCTTCAACAACACTTTGCAAATGAGAGTGAGCGAGCCCCGAGATGCACCGAACGCACGGAGCCAAGAGATGTCCGAATAAACACGGTGATGCAATCGATGCACGAGGCAGAGCGGGGCTACGATAAAACCATATAAAACTGAAATATTTCCTTATTGCATAATGTTTTCCATTTGAAAAATGACTGAGCATATTTCAAACAAGACATTTTATCTGCTGGCCTGAGTGCAGAGGGATATGTGTGGGAGGGTTAGGCAAGAGAATCTCTCTCCAGAGGGATTAGAGTAATGATAAACTCTCCACCGGCAGCAAACTCCAAACCCTTCATTACTGTCAGTGCACACACACATCGGCGTCTCTGAGCGCATGCACGTAGACAAACAGGTGTAGACAGACACACGCTGGAAGTATAACACCGGCATTCTGGCTAGCCTACGACTCTAAACAAGCACTGAGTCAACACAAAGAGAGAGATGGATGCAGAGATATGCAGTAAGGTTGTGCTACACATACACACACACACACACACACACACACACACACACACACACACACACAGACACAGACCAACCCCCAAAAGCTGGTCGTTACAGCTCCTGAATATTCCACCGCGCTCAGGCAATCTGCATTCGGCGGACCATCTCCCCCTGCTGTGTCTCCACTCTCCTGGAACAAATACTAAACTGAGCCAAGGGCACCTCCAGGAATGCTTTGGCCAGCAATTTCTCCCCAATTCTCAGATCGCCTCCTCAGTGACCGCCTGTCTGACATTCACACATACACAAAGCTAATGACAGCCTTCCAGCCACCCAACTGTATAACTGCCCTGGGGGGACAGAAATATCTCTCCCTCCGTGCTCACTGGCCCTCCTGTGTGGAGCGTGGGATCAGGTTTGCCTCAGAAGGCAGCAAGAAAAAATGACTTTGACCACAGGGAGTTGGGGATAATGTCAGTCATCAGATCGGGAAGACTGGGTAACTTTTTTGAGAGGAATGCAACAGAACAAAGCAGAAACAACTGCATACGGCAAAAGAAGTGGGATCACTTCATATTAAGATTTACAATTCAGATAAGCTAGTTTGACAGCTGTCTAACTGCAGGTAAATTATTCCAGCTTTATCTTTATTTAGTTAATTTTTAACTAAATAAAATCATGATTTCTGTTAAAGATCTCCACAGAATAAAGAACAACATAAAGCCATCTTATCCATCACTGAGTCCCATATTGTCTGATTCTTCTGAAAACTACAGAACGGAAAATCCATATTGTGCAAGCATTTCAAAATGTGGAATTATTCAAACTGATTTATAATAATAATTTGAAAAATGGGTTTTAGACAGAATAAAACAGACATCATTTATCTTATACTATTAAGAAAAATTTGGTTCAAGAAAAATCTTGAACTATTGTGTCTCCTAACACGTCTTAGACTCCTGCTTATGTTCACACTAACAGAATACTCATATGGCTTTATGTACACTGAAACCCTTTTTGCTCACTGTAATCACTCTTCCAGTCCACACTGCCACAAAGATCCCTTTTTAAAGCAATTTTAATATAAATGATGTGGGACAAAAATTTCCAATCTTTGTTTCACGCAAAAATTCTAACATTCTGCTTAAACCAATGCGAGGCATCTGCAGTCTGAGTTCGACAGTCAGTTGGGTATTTTCCAGACTTACAGTCTTTTAGTACCACATTGTCACTTTGTGTTACAATCCGTCTACTGTGGCTCACCAAGGAAGCATTCTCTGCGGAAGCACAAAGAGGGAATTTCATACTAAGAAGTCTTTAACTTTGGAAAAACCCCAACTGATTTATCTGATTCAGACTGTAAAACCTTCATGTTCGCTTCAGCTAAACTTTGGAGTGCATTTTAAAGCAGAGCAAGGACTGTGGATTTTGTTTCCCATCACTTCATGAATTGATCATGTTGCATCTACTGTGGACAGGAGGAGCAATTAAAAATAAATAACCATTTTGATGTCCATATATTTATGTCAGTGCAGCTTTCTGTTAAAAAAAAAGTGAACTTACAGCTCTTCACCATCAGAATGAAAAACAAGGCTGCAGATCCTATTTTTTTAAGAGTTTAAGTATTTGGTGTTGTTGTATTGAAACCGTTAAGAGAATCTTTCACTGAATAGACAAAACTACGGTTTATGAAAATTAAAATGCTTGAATCTCTACAAGTTTTACAATTAAAAATAAATGTAGATTTCAAGGACAGTGCGTCAAAACCTGTTGTTTTGGAAAGAGAAGGCTACGAAGAAATATCCGAACAACGTCACAAGTGTTACCTGAGCTTGGGTTCGGAGAATCTAGATTTTAACTGAAAAGCTTTGCTATAATGCCCGGGGCATCTCCAGGCAGCCAGGGATAGACACCACTGATTAGCATTATGGGAAATGGTTGCAGTGATGCTGACCCATATTTAGGACTAAAATCAATGATATCTCAGCTGTTGCTGATTCAATTTTTATCATTCATTTAAAATTATATTTATAGATTTGTATGCTAATTTCCTCCCATTAGCAGATTTTACTATTTATATGCTATGTTTATTTGAATGATGGAGCCGCATTTTTCTACATTAAGTAATATTTTGCACTGCATCTGCTGTAAGACAAGCTGCAAATACATTCAGTACAGTGTTAACAATAAGCTTACAGTGTAAAAAGGGCACAAATGTTAAGCATAAGTGCTACACTGACCTCTTTTGTCAATAGTTACTTCAATATGAATTCCTGTATTTACATTCCTGTTTTACTTATTGTCATTCCTTTAAATGTGAGGTTAGCCACAGAACAGCACCGTGTCAATTTGCTAAGTACAATTCAGCAGTCTACGAAGCTGCTCTCCTATATAGAAGCGTGAATCTGGGCTCTACAGCTGAAGGACTAAACTGCACTCCAAACCCTTTACGTACTTCTGTAGCGCCGAGCTTCACTGTGTCATAGTTACTAGCAGCTGGTAAGTGTAGTCTCTCCAAGAGAAACCCTCACATCTGTGACGTACACATTAATGCAGGACAACAAACTGACATTCACACATAGTGCGCCTGTCATACTCTGTCTTCCTCCCTCCTTCACACATGCACCAGAAAACACACACACACACACACACACACACACACCATGGCTGTATTATAAATGAGCCTCTTCCATCCCGTTACACTTTAGCGCTGCTGCAGTCAGGGACATTATCACCACAACATACACAGAAACACCTCACTGGCAGTGTTCAAACAGTCTGAGCAAAAAACATGCTTCTGAGACAGACAGGATTTACACACACACACACACACACACACACACACACACACAGAGATACAATTACAGGGAAGTCTTGTGCTGCAGCTGAAAGGATGCTTCGAGCAATTGTGTTGTTTGCACTTCGAATGAGTTTGGTCCATGTAGCCAGCAAGAATGTGGGCGTATGTGTGCTGGGGGGTGGGGGGGAAGGGAATGCTTCTGGGTGTGGCCCCTGTGCTCGTATATACAGAGAGATATATTGGGTGTGTAGATATTAAAAACTGTGGGGGAAGTGCTAATGATGTGATAATTCCGAGGTGTGGCTGCCCATCACCTGGCATCAGGACATGAGAGGAGGCTCGCCCAGGGGCTTTTCTCCCTTTCTATTATGCCTGTCCCTGAGGTCCACCTCTCCTAATGCCATGCAATGTAGCACTGACAGCTACCTTCAAAAGCATCAGCAGGGGTGCGCTAAACAGCAATCCCTCCTCTGCTCATTGCTTTCTTTCTTTCTCAGACACAAAAAAAACCCACATAGTTTGGCAGGCAGAGATAGAAAGATAGCAAACAGTACAATCACTTATCCGCACATACACGCATTTCTATACTGTGAATTACATTCTACTTTTCTTTCAGCTCTCAGCAGCTACACCCCTCCTCCTGCCTCCACCCAGCACCCAGAGATAACAGCCATCCCTTCGGGCGGGCAGGCGGGCAGGCAGGCAGTAGAGGGGACAGCCATGGATGTGTTCTGCCTGCTATCTAATGAGCGTCGGAATGTCACCGTGGGCCTGTCTGCTGGTCCCAGCCAGCCAAGCATCCATACATGTGGAATCAGCACAGTCTATCAAACAGCTGCCAGACAGCTCTGCTCTGTATCTCTCTCTCTCTCTCCTTTCTTTCTCTTTTTTTTTCTATACCAGCTTCTTTCTCTCTAGCTCACTCACTCATTTCTGCATCTCTACAGAATGTGCCTCTCCCTGTTTCTCTCTGATCACAAACAAGCAGAGGCCCAGGTCTGTTTGTTTCGCCCGCACAGCTCTGCCTGCCTCCCCCTCACCCAACATCATTGACTTAACATAGCCATCCCAAATGAAGGATGGAGGCAAGCCTTGCCATAAATAATACGCCGCCCTCTCCGCCTGGATAACCGAATGTACTTAGCAAAAGGTAATGCAGAGAAATAAGGGAGCGTAATGAAGGAGAGGTGCCAGTCGAGGAGCAGTCGTGTTTTTTTTCATTTCGTGACAAAAGCTTGTGGGAGCTTCTCTCTCTCCCTCTAACTGTCTTTGTTTCTCCCTCTCTCGCTCTCTCTAACTCCTCCTTGTAGTCGCTCTCCTTCCCTCTTGCTACCTGCCTGGGTAGAGCACTTCTGAGTGTTGTCTACACAGAGGACATCAAATGGCCTGCCTTCACAAAGATGCTGGAGTTGCTGCTCCATGCAGAAGTGCTGCTGTCTCAGCGGCTGTGCGGGGAGATTAGAAGATATCAGCGAGGAGGGGAGGCGAGAAGAGAAATGTCGACAAATGATCGTGGTGTTTCTCTGCCCCAAAACAACATTGTCACTTTGGTACATTATGTGATCGGTGATGAGATCCTCCTTGTGAAGATTTGCATGCTGCCACATCTAAGGGTTTTTGGGGGGTTTTTTTGCTACTGATCTGGGAGCCAAAAGCAATTTCCTGTGTTGCTACTTTTGGCTGGGTTATAGCAGACATCTCCATCCCTGTTATGGGGCTGTTAACAGTTTCATTGGGATTGTAATGACTGTCTGACATCAAATGACAGAGATGTAACACTGGTCAAAAAAAAATAGAAAGTAAAAAAGCATGCAAAATTCAAACACAGCTTTTATAACTCAATTTTGCACAGTGCCTAAATGCTGTCCCTTGTGAATGACGACACTCATGACTCTCATATTTTGGGGGGGATAAACACCATTCAAACTATTTACACACTTGATGAGATCACCAATGGGTAAATTCTCACAGGGGGCCCATTCATCCTTAAGACTCCCATCATCATGGCTCTGTGAGCACAGGATTTTGTCCCTGCCTAATCTGATTAAGCTCACTCATTCTATGATTCTTTGCATGATCCTCCGATCTCTCCCCCCTCCGCCTGGCCCTGTCACCCCACTTTTTCATGGGGACCCAACATCGCCTATTGTTCAGGCAGGTGGCAGTCTGAGGCGCCCCCCAACCAAGCTCATTGCTGTTATAGAGGAAAACTGAAAATCAACCGTGTTTGCACAGAGGAGCGGTAGGAATCATATCAAGGCAAACGGACTCCAGTTTTTATCAGGTGATGTGATATTTTCAGAAAAATCTCCACTTCAGTCATCCCACCAGAGGAGCTGATGATCTGTGCCGCATAGTGTTAGTTGTGCAAGTTGTGCAAACAAACTCTTTGTGATGGATTTCATAAAAGCAGTTGTTGTTTTTTTTTTTTTTTGCTTCACAGGCAGACCACCTCATCTGAGCACATTTTTATTTTCAGACAAAAATACAGTGATTGTGTGTGTTTGGGTACCTTGGAAGTGGAAAGCTCTAGACTCGCTGTGGAAGCCCTGGACCTGAGTAACTCCATCAAAGCCTTCTCCAAGCGATAGTTCATCAAACACGCTGATGCGCAGGGCAGGGTCAACCCCAAAACCTACAACTAATGTACATACACACACACAAACAAACAAAAAAAGCATTATTACAATCGTTATAGGCAGGAAATGGCACCTGTGATGCTCTGAAATGCTCAGAGGAAGACATGGGAGGTTACTGTACTGTCTACAGGATGCTTGATCTGACTATTTCTAAGAAACCTTGGTGGCAAGTTCTCCAAAATAACACACAATTTGAACCGCACAGTGTCTCATGTTAAAGGCTACATGTTGCTAGAGGTGGTTAAAACCAGTGACAGCCTTGTGTCCTACCTGAGGAGGCGCAAAATATGCCGAGAACCAGAAATAGCTGTAATAATCCCATGGTGAATGTGTAAAAAAAAAGAAATTAGTCCATGTTTTGTCCACTTCCGAGAGACAGTGTTGTTCAATCACATGCGAATGATGTATCACCCTCGCACAGGAGGCGATTACCAATCCCAAATGCTGAGCGGAGGCATCACCACAACTTTAGATGCCCAATGGTGCGGAGAAGAAGAAGAAGAAGAACAAGAAGAGAGAGAGAAAAAAAAAGGCAAATCCGGAGAAGAAAACAATAGCAACGCTGCGGAAATTATTCCATGTAACGCACGCTCTGCTCCATCGGCAGCATCCGCAGCACAGGTGGGTGACGGAGGACGCACAAAGCAGCTGCTCTGCCTCAGCGGCTCCACAGACGCTCAGCAGCGGCGTGAATGAGGAGAGCCGCCGATGGAGGAGAGAGAGAGAGAGAGAGAGAGAGATGGGGGGGAGAGGGAGGCAGGAGAGGCAGAACCTGTCAAGGAGCGAGAGGCTGAGAGGGACAATAAAGCCCCCTTGTGGCCTGAGACGAGCAAAACCTGCATCAGTGCACACGGAGTCCAGCTCCAAGAGGAGATCACGTCTACAGTTGCGCAAAGTGGAAAATTAGCCATTTTGCAAGACGACGTGATTTCACATTAGGAATAGAATTTCTTTTAAAAAGATTGCATTTTAAAACCTCAAGCAGCTTCGTTTATGTCTCCATACCATTATATTCAACAGATGTTTATGAGTTAACTGGCATATTTATTTCATATATTTCCTATTTATTGTCTATAAGAATTTGATTTTACAAGCTGCTTTGTTGTTATTTATATATATATATATTTAGATTTTGATCCTACAAGCTGCTATCCTGTTCTATCTTATTTTCATAGTATTTAAATGTATTTTAATCAAGACTTTAATCTTACAAGCTGCCCGTTTATTGTTTTATTTTTAGTATTAAATCTTTTCTTTTAGAATTAGATCCTACAAGCTGTGATCCTGTTTTATCTTGTTTTATAGTATGTATTATGCCACTTTAGACTTTGTTCTCACAAATTGTTTTCCTGTTTTATCTCTTTTTTTTGTATTTAAAATGTATTTAATTTTAGATGCGGATCTTACAAGCAATTCTGTTTGGTATTGTTTATTAGCATTTAATATTTATTTTATTTTACATTTTTATTTTACAAGCTGTTATTTAGTTGTGTCTTGGTTTTATTTATTTTTATTTTTTTTAAGTATTTTCAATTATTTTATTTTGGACGTGGATCTTACAAGCTGTTACTCTATTTTATCTTGTTTTTCTCAGCATGTAAATTTATTTAATTGTAGACTTTGATCCTACACGCCGTTATTCTGTTTTATCTTGTTTATGTAGTATTTTAATATATTTATTTTATTTTAGAATTTAATCTTGCAAGCTGCCATCTAGCTTTATCTTTATTTCTGTCTTCGTAGTATTTCATATTTATTTTATTTTGTTTTACAAGTTGAATTTTAAAAAAATATATTAAAAAAACAACTTCTATCCTGTTTTCTGTCTGGCTTGTACGCGTATATCGTTGTTGCTGACTTACAACATGTCTGTCCACATCGCTTTGGTCAACTTAGGTTGCATTAAAAAGTGCTATATAAACAAGCTTGATTTGATTTGAACATAATCAACAATTTAGGTCAACTCTGGGGAGGAGTAGTGAACTTTGGGTTATTGTTATTATTATGAATAGCCTATCATTATTATTATCATTCAGGTTTACCATTTTTAAGGCTGCTTGGTTTGGCAAACTGGGATAAAGCTTCCTTATTGGCTAACCAACTGCTTCTTTAGGACTTTGTGATTTGATAGTGTTTGACTGACAATGTTGTCTCCTTGGTAACATAAGCTAACAACCTCATTACTACTTTGAGTGGTCATTGTATACATGCAGTTTTTATGTTCCTGTGATCATTAAAATTCCAGTTATGGTGCTCACTCGCTCTTTATTTAGACAGGGGCCTGGTTGCTAGCTTGAAATAACTGCCTGAGGGCATTGCCAAGATGATTTCACAATGGCGAGACTTGCCCAGTATACCAATTAGCATGTTAAAGGGTTACTTCAAACTAGCATATATGAAAATTACTAGTTCTCTGCTAGAAACCAGTGTATTGCTTCTCCTGGGTTGGCAGTGAGTTGCTGCCCCAAGTGAAGGAATTGAGGTATATTAGAATTTTGTTCACAAGTGACGTTAAAATGGAGCATGAGATGGACAGACAGACTGGTGCACTATGAGCAGTAATGTGGGTGTTGTACCGGACCATCATGTTAAAGAAAGAGCTGAGCCACACGGCAAAGTTCTCAAATTACAGGTTAGTCTACATTTCAATCTTTACCTATGTCCCTATCGTCATGACCCTTCAGTAGTGACCGAAAGAATGGGGTCATGGATAGGTAAGTGAACTAAGTTTCCTCTGTAGGGTTGTTGGACTCTGCCTTAGAGATAGTGTGAGGAGCTCGGGCATCCGAAGAGAGCTCAGAGTAGAGTTGTTGCTCATTTGCATCGACAGGCTGTGGTGATTCTGGCATTCTTCAGAGGTTTCCTGGGCACATTCAGTGAGGAGACCCCAGGGTAGTCCCAAAACTCACTAGACAGATTACATATCTCATCTGGCCTGGAAACGCCTTGGCATCCTCTAGGAAGAGATGGGAAATGTTGCTAGGGGAAAGGATGTCTGGAATGACCAGCTGCCACAACAACCCCAAACCCTACCCGAGATAAGACTGAGAAAATGGATGGTAAGGTGGATACTTATGTAGTTAACAAGTCAGTAGCCAAAGGTTTCCACATTTGCTGTTGCTTTGTTTTTTTTGACATTCCAGCATTCATCCATGAGGCTTCATCTGTTCTTTTGACAGATCGAGGGTCCACATGGTGTGTTTACATTGATGTTACACGAGGTCACAGAAGTTGTCAAGGTCATACACTAATCGTGGCAGATGAGAGTTTCATAAATTAAAGTGCAAATTGGTGTGAAACTGCCTGGGACAGCATTGTAAGCAGCCCATAAGTGGTGTGGCAGCTCCCCCTCCTCTGTTCAGGAATGTTTATTCCAGTTTGACATTGACGGCCTCCTTTACTCAGCTTCCAAACCATCTGTCTTCTCTGTCCTTGTGAGGAATAGCGGTCGATGGAGAAAATATCAACCGTCTCAAAGCATAAGTTTGCCCGGGTGTCATAAATGCTGAAACTCTTCTATGATCAGAGACGTGACCTCCTGTAAGCATATGGTTTCATTCCTTCAAACAGTTAAGTCATTCACTAAAGTTGAAGTTTGTTTTTGTTTTTTTTAGCAGGTGATATGAAAATGAATAAAAAATGGAATGCTTGACAGCCTGTGTGACTCAGCCATTTTAATGCCTTTTTTTAGAGCACAGATGCTTTGTGGTTTGAATATTTGTTTATTCGTCTTGCATCTTTTTCATCCATGGGGCCAATTACCATTTTGAAACATAACCGTTTTATGAGCGGCCATAAAATATCAGTGATGTTTTGTTTTTTTGTTGTTGGGTTTTTTTTTCCCAAGGATGATAAACTGTTACATTTCCCCTGAATTCTAATATATTTCCTGCCAGATGGACATGAATTGAAGTTTTTTTCGTAAAGGCTTGTTCAGAGGCAATCTCAAGTCCACAACAAACTCTAGCCAATCCCTGGATCGCAGGGAAAGTCTTTTGCTGGCTGTGCTGGTCTGCTGAAGAAGTGCTGACAAGTGGCCGCCAGCAGATATGATTCTGGGGACTGTTCCAGATCCTGTGTGGTGCACAGATCCATCCCAAGGACCCCAGATTAACAAAAACATATTTGTCACAGCAATCTGCCTCCCCTTCGATATAGCTTTCACTAATGCCAATAATATGTTTGGTTTTAAATATTATTCATGCAAAACAGATGTGTTCTGACAATAATGCCGTTATCTGTCACCCACTGAGATAGCTTGTTCCTATGTCCACTTTAAGCAGCTAATGGGTGGCTATTGTCAATAAAACAAAGCCAACCAGTGGCTCTTCACGCAATGTCACATCTGCCATGTGAGAGGGCCTCCAACCCACTATTCATTATTAATAATAACAAGATTTCTTCTGGGTCCAGACACAGGAAATGTAATTACTTTGTATTGCCCACAAGTTGTCATTTCCTAAAGTGCCATCAGGAAAATAAGAGTCATTAAAGCATGTGCCCGGGAAAGAATGAAAAGTAATAAACGCACATAGTGCCAACAAACACCTTTTCTCCTGCTGTGAATGCACACACACACACACACACACGCACACACACACACACACACACACACGGACACTAAATCTCTCAGGGCAAGGTCAGAAGAACAGTGGAAGTTCTTTCGTTCATCTCTGAAAGGACCAGATGGATGATGCATTTCAAAGCTCTCAGGGGCTTGTTCACTTTGGCCATAACTGCGCTGTATAGACATACTGATGCCACAGACAAAATGGAATCGCTTGCAGTAGCTGTGCCAGGATTTGAATGAAGCGAAGAAAAAAAAAAAGCTGGCCGATTGTTCCCACAGGGCTCTCCTGGGATGTATCTGTTGTATAATTCTGTGTTGTGATGACCTTCCCTGTCTTACCAACAGACATTCATGAGTTCTATCAAAAACTGTAATTATTCAGAGCATCAGTCTGCCCAATAATGTGTTGAGGAGTTATGGTTTCATGTTTTCTAATTAACTTACTATAGAGGAAAATGTAACTTAAGTGATGCTGATAAATGAAAGCTTTCTATTTCAACATGTGATTCGAATCATTATGGTTTCAACAGGTTCCCATCTCTTATATGCTACGTTGCATTCGTAGGGATTTGATGCTTTTGTTTCGACAAGAGGATCAAAGACGGCAACGACGGCAAACACCAGACGGAATGTGACTTTTTGTTTAATTCACGTCACTGAAATACGGATGGTTCTCGTTCTCTCAGTGCCATCTTGTGTGCATGGCAGTGAACTGCAGCCACGCCATCACAGCAGAGCAGTACTGAGGTCAGACAGACAGTGTCACCCTTGGACCGTCCCGAGGCTGAATCCTTGATTACATGAAAAATGGGTGACACACAGCTACTGCAGGCACAAGCCAGAAAGTGAGATAATTAAAAGAGCCAGAGTCGGGTCTTTGAGGGCAAATGTGGTCCAAAAGAGGGTTGGAAAAATTCACCCTGGTGATGATGACATCTTCTCTGACTTACCAAGCAGAAGCACCTTGAAACACCAGACATAATTAAACCACCACTGAGGTGACATGCTGCTAAAATATTCTTTAGATGCTGTATATCAGAGGCAGTATGACTCAAGACCACCCGTTGCATCTGCCATCATCTCTGACGTAGGACACGGGAAGGGAACAAAACAATTGCTTAGCTTTCTAAATGTGAGCCAGTGGAGGGAAAAAGGTGAAACACTATTTCCTTAATATAAGTTTTGTGGCCCTTTCTTTAGCTCACAACGCATTTCTGTGTGCATTTAGCGTAAGTTATTTCCAAATGCCAGTGGAAGCTGCATCACTTTATTACAGTGATGTCTAGACCAAGATCAGTGAATAGCAACAGCCTCTTTTCTAATAACTCTCTAACTATGACCTTTTTTAATCAGTTGGCTCTTTCTTCAGTCAAGGTTTGTTTTTTTGCCAGTGTTTAATGAGCATTGCGCCTAAGAAATACTCAGAAATAACTAATTGAAAATAATAAAAGATATCCTTTGAAATGCTTAACTTTTAACTCTTTTTAGACTGCAGCCTTAGCAAAATAAAATAATCTTCCTTTCCTTCAAAAACAGTCTAATAGAGGCACTAAAAGTAATGACTTTTCAGAACTTTACACATTTACTCCATGTGTCCTTGAAAACTCAGATCCCTGAGGACCTTGATGTTAAAGTATTCCAAAGTTTAAATGCATGTTTTTTCTAAATCTTGCTGTTATACAAATATTACTGGACTGGCTTGTGACACTGTTTTCTGAAAGCTACACAATAAGATAGCAATCTGACATGTTTCCCTGTATACCTTCTGCTGATCATTTTGGAAAAGCCCCCTTCTATGATGGGAACAACACCTGCATGGTTCTGACGGAGGCTTGAAATTGAGACAAAAAGAAATGCTTTTTAATGCAGCCAGGTTAATATGGACGTACTCTTAATCAAAACATGGTCTTACGTATGTTGAGCTTTTATAGACTGTCTAAGCAGCGCAGTTGCTCCACACAGCCACTCCCATTCCCCCTGGATCCTATTGTGAATGTGTGCAGTGAGCTGGCTCATTGGGCCCTCATGGTGAATGGCCCACAGCCATTCACTCAGCATACAGAAGCTCATTAGAACTCTATAGACACACAATTGTGAGGCTCACATTAGAAACTTCCTCCTCTGGGGCACAGACACCGCACACAAAGTGCCAGTTTGCTGCTAAGCTAAGCGCATTGTCCTCCTGATTCATAGAACCTGGCCCTCCATTCACAATATTAAGTTCGAGTGGTGGAATATCAATTGCGTGTGCAATGGGCCGGTATCTTTTTAAGAGCTTTAGTGGGGTTAAGAAAGAGAGAAAAGGGATCTCAGCCCGTCTGCAGAGTGCTAGCTTTCAACAGACCCATTGTGAGGATTCTGAATGAAGGGACCCCTGTTTTTTTCCCTCCATTTCTAAAAAGAGATGGACATCAAATAAATTCACATGAACTTGTTTCTAAGACCTACTGTTTAAGAATAGCCTAATTATACCTCCCTCTCCTGGAGAGCTCTATTGGAATCTGGCTAATTACACAGTGGTGAATCTTAATAATGATACGCTCTTAGCGATGCCTTTTAAATTGTGCGCAAAGTCGCGTGAGATTGGTTCTACCTAAAATGTCAGTGAACACAGAGAAATATACAATTTAATATGATCACACAACCCCATAATGAGTGTCGGCTGCTTTGAGGTGCTTGTAACAACTTTTAAACTTTCAACAGAGTCTCATTTGTTGCTCAAAGGCAAATTTCCGAGAAAAGCGAATAAACCACACACATATCCTCAATGTTATCTCATAAAGCACACCTTCAGCACAATGAGGATGTTTTCAAAGTCTAAACAAATACAGTTAAGAGTAGCACCGGAGAGCAGGCTGGGCTTCCCTCCGGTTTTCTGTCATATGAACAAATGACTCTCCAGCAAACAAAAAAGGCTTAGGGGGGCTATCACAGCCACTTGTCTATGTGTAGCATGTTAACACACACTCGCTACACAAAAGTGGATAGTGCACTCAGACTTGCTAACACTCATCATGTGACAGAGCGCTATGCCTTCTCCACCAGTCTGAGGAATAAAACCTCAAATTTGATTACAAGCAACCTTTGGCTCCCTGGCCATCGCACAATAGGCTGAGCTGTCTGGGCCAATTTCCATGCTCAGCATGAGGTATCTACACGTGCAGACTGCGGCTCCCAGTCACCCCCCTACACACTCATAGAGCAGTGTGGATATGCCTGTTTACTGTGCCTAAACTCCGGGTCTGTCGCCCCTCTTGTTGGACTTTCTATTAGAATGTTGAGGATCATTAGTTGCAGTGTGAAAGGTTACACAAGCCTCTTATTGGACGTGTTTATGGCACAACATTACACGTTTGTACAGTTGCAACACCCTAAAATGCAACATATAACAATCACGACACTAAAAACTGGATAAATAAATATAAGTGCTTGAGTCTGCCTGTCAGTGGAGTGACATGGATGTTTCTGTAAAGACCTTTGTAAATGTAAAATTAAGGTTTTGGCTAATAGACAAATAAAACAGCTGCCAAAAAAAAGTATAAGTAACAGTTTGCAAGGTTTTCGTTCATCCTTAAACAGCTCTTCCTAATGAAATAGTTTATCAAACACACTAATATGTGATAGAAAAATTGCCTCAGAGATGCAAACTGTATATTAGTAATATGCTGTATCCATGGAAACATTCCATTTTATACAATATTGAGTTTAAAAAAATTAATTTTAAAGACTTACAACAGTAAATTTTACTCTCATATGTTATATGTATTTGTTATACAGAATCATAAATGTGCTTGTTTTTCTGCAATTATATAAAGCTAGGAAAAACACTGACAGATGCAAGGGTAATAAATAATAAATTCATTAAGAGATCAAACTTTGATTTTTTTTTTAAGTCAAGCCATCTTGTAAAGCAGTGTGAGGTATCCTATCCTTCGGTGGTGTAATTTTCAGCGAAAAGATCAGAACTTTTCATCAGCTTCATGAAATTAGTTGATGATGGGGGGAAAATGTCATGATCACATTACACCATCAGCCCATTTATTGACAAAAACGTGGCCTGTTTTTGAATCTTTTCGCAACCAAGAAAACCCTCCCAGAGCACAGAGTTTTTGAAATTAAACTGAAAGAAGAAAAGCACATTTCAAATGAACTGCTCAGGGGTTTGTGTGGGGCACAATGGAGCTCTGAGGGAGGCTGGAGAAAAGAGAAAACTATTTACTACTGGAGAAGACTGTTTGGTGCATGTTAAACTTTGGCCAGCACTGCATTGTCTCTGGTGTCTATCATTTAATAGGCTAGTTGACATAATGAATGAGCCAGACCCACCTTCTGCCACTCCAGAAAGGCCCCAGCCTTATCTGAATTGAGAAGCACATTAGAGCCTCTCAGCCAATCACGACGCAGCCCTGTAGCAAAGTGCAGGCCCAAAAGAGGAAGAGCAGAGAACTTTTGTTTTCTTCAGAGTTTAATGAAGTTGGCCTGGTCACTCAATAGGGGATTAAAGGAGAATTTAGTGTCACTGAGCTGTGACTGCTGAAGAGGGAACTCAAGTGTTCGGGTCACTGTGTGAACAGGATGGTCTCAGTTCAGAGCTGTACCAGAAGGAATATGGCAGGCTTTCCTCCCGCTTTACCAGGCTTTGGGAGCTCAGGAAAGAGTTTTCTTATCGACAATCTGCTGCAGTCTCAGACACCTTTAGCCCGTCCGGAGGGGACGACAAGTGGACACCTGAGACGAGCGGCTTGTGAACGTCCGAGGAGAACCTGGGGCCCTGAGCATGGAGCCTTTCAAAGCCAGACCCAAAGTCCTCAGCAGGTGAAAGACTTAGGAGGACCACTTCTGCCACACTCAGGTAAACAGATTTTTATTTGTTTTTAATTGCAAGCAGGGTTTTTGAACACATTCTCATACCTTCAGATTATGTCAAGGGCTTTGAATATGCACAGCTACATCTTTACACTCAAACAGCACTTTTTGTTTAGCTTTTTCTTCTTCTTCCTTTTACCTCTTCTGTCTAAGCAAATGTAGAGGATAAATACTGATTAATTTGATAAACTAGGCTGGAAATGTACATAGATTTTGTATGAATCTATGTATCTAAAGGTAGATTCTATGCATCTTTAGAAGTCACAGTGAAGCAGGATGAGTCACCAACATGCTGCCATTAATAAAGCGAGTTTTGTAAATTTGTTCTACAGAAATGCATGTAGAAATATTCTCTCATAATGTATATTACTGAAAACTCAAAGTAAAGAAAAACGTATTTATGATATCAACTATCAACTACATTTTCAAATTTTAATCAATGTCCATACATACTGTCTAAATGTCTGATGGGACAGCCTCCAAATTTCACTTTAAAGTACAAATAAAATTGGGTGGTGTGAATTTGAACAGAATTTAATATTAAATACGGCAGAAAACAAGCAATCGATTTATTCCACAAACAGTTTCAACATTCTCAGCCTCAGTGTAAAAAAATAATGGCTGCAAATGTTTTTTCTCAGTTCATATAACTTTTTTTTAAAACTATAAATCCGGTAGATTTTTTACAAATATGCAAGATTTCTAATCACGACTTGGTCATTATCGCCTCCCAAATATCATGTAAGCATTTCACTCTCAAACTTTCAATCTAATTCTCAAAATGATACAAAGTAAAACCTCCAAATGCTGTTAGAAACTGGCAGTAATTCACGTACAGTCCTTATACACATCTCCCACCTGGCTGTAACATTTCTACATCCGACTGTCCCTTTCTATCTTTGCAGGTGTGCTGAGCAGCGTTTTCCTGCGCAGCCCGCAGTATCTGTTGGCATGCTGCGGTGGGTCCAGCCCCCCTCCTGTCTTCTCCAGTGAGTGTTTTATGCCTCATCAGCAATGCCTCAGCTACTCTCTAAGCATTAGCAGCAGGGTCTCCCATGCTCTCCACAGCTAATTACTGATGCAATGCCAAAGAGCTAATTCTCCGTTCAACTCTGCACAGCTCTATTCATAACCATTCACGGCTGTTTAGGACGGGGAAGAGGGGTGGGTTGCAAGGCTTTTAGGAGTCCCAGAGGCCCCCTGTTTTGTACTGGCAAATACACACGTTTACTAGTGCAAATATGCAGCGCTAATAAACATCTTGTCTTCTGTCATATTAAAATAATAATTACCAAGTGTGGATTCTTACTGCTGAGTAAGACAAATAGTTTCAAAGCTTTGCACAGCCTCAGCACATTAAAAAGAGACTGGTTGCGAATCCCAACAGTTTCAAGTTAAATCTTCAAGCTAAATTAAATGTGACAACAACCAGGAAAGATATAAGTAAACCTGAAATGTTTACATTCTCCACAGATGGAAAATGTAAATGTGCGTCTGAAATGTTTCAGCGCATCTCCTTTAGGACTTGTGTAGAAAGTCGAGCAGAATTAATCAAGGCAAGCGTTTGTCTTATTTGGGCATTGTCCCTGAGCAATTGGAAGTTATTAGTTGCCGCATCCGATGATGCCTGTCAAGAGTTGTGGAAAATAGCACAAATCAGAAAGCCCTCATCCCACAAGTCCCTGGAGTCCTCTTAGTAGGTTGACACTTTCCCACAGTGCCCGGCAACAAAACAATGCCAACTCCAGCCGTGACCAATTGGCACTTTCACTCCACCATCCACACGCGACCTCGCTGCAATTTTTCACTGCAGCAATGAACTCCACTCAGCACAAAAAAAAACTCGCCCATTTCTCTGCAGAAGAGGGCTGGACAAGGAACATCCCCCGCCCATTGTGTGGCTAAAGAGCCTGGTTCGCCGACCCCCCTCCTTTCTCCTGTCCTTCAACTCTCATTCCTGCCCATTGGAGACCTCTTGACTAGGACATAAAGCATTCAATGAAAGTGACTTTTATAGACTTATTCGAGCTCATCTTCACATACAAACTGGCCTCAAACTTGCAAGAGAAAAGATTTAGTGTTGGGCCACGGAGCCTTCGAGTAATGGCATTTCCATTGAACGGTTCTATTGTTGGTGTCCCACAGAGCTCTATAGTTGGCCCACTAGGGGAGACACACACGTTGCCCAGGAATGACCTGGTAATCAGCTATTTAAGTGAACGCTATTGAGCTCCAATAGAGAAGTGAGAAGCATGTCCAAACCCGTTTTGTGCTCTGTAGAGGTGGTCTATGTGCAGATTTGTCGTACAGATTAAAAAGCCAACGTTGAATAGATTGGATAAATTGTTCCACTTGACTTTTGTTGTGCGTGCACCTGTGAGTGAAGCAGCGTGGGATTGGTCCTCACAGGTCACCAAATCCCTTTTTTTCTCAGTTGAAGCGGCTTTCTATTCTCTTTAGTCACCCCCACTTTGTTAAATTGGACAAACAGAAGGAGAGAAATCAAAAGTGAGTGATAAAGTGAGTGTGACCAAAACAGCCATCATCGTGGTTTAAAAATGTAGGAAATGTGGGACGGTTGTTAGATACACACTGACAAGGGACTGAATCAGATTTTGAGTCTTTAAGTTAAAAATATACAAATCCGGACATAATAACGATTAATGTAGCTGCTTATTTTCCATTCACTGCACACCACCTCTCCACTTTTTCATGAAGCTACACTTGATGTTGTGATGGTAAGACCTCGTGGCAGAAAGGAACCATTTTTAATTGCTGCACTAACCAATGATCCACTGAACATCCAAGACGTTTAGATGACACTGAAACTCTGGTCAACACACTCACATCCGCATATTGTTTTTGTTGCAATATATTTTTCAGAGGGAGCCAATATTCAAATGTGGTCTGCTAACATAAGTCCTAAATCACGAAGAGGAATCCTTAGGAGGGCGGTGTTCTCTGAAGAACAGAGGAAGGAGCTGGAGAGAACCTTTCGGAGACAGAAGTACATCAGCAAAACAGACAGGAACAAACTGGCAGCTGATCTCAGTCTAAAGGAGTCACAGGTAATTAAAATTGGAATTACATATTATTTTCCTCATGAATATATGCCTACAGCTGTGACAGTAGCTACATTAGGTGTACACAGATACAGGAGCATCTGAAAATTTGTTGCCACTGCGAAAATTATGGTGGAGCTAAATAAAAAGTCAGAAAATCACCATATTTTACAGAATAAGTGAGAGGAACTGGAGGTAAAATAAAGGCATCAAGTCAAGAGTATTTTTCCTCGGTGTGCCATAATTGTCTTAACAAAACTTCATGACATTACATTTTCCAGATACTTCAGTCTGTCAGTCAAAGTACTGCACAGACAGCTCGATATTGTTATCCTGAGAGCTACGTGACTGGCACAGCTAAAACAAACTGAGTGAACAAGCTGAACTAAAATGTTTTTCCACTCTCCTGTTCCTTCAGGTAAAGATCTGGTTTCAGAACCGCCGCATGAAGTGGAGAAACTGCAGGGAGAAGGAGGTCCACAACAATCGCTCCCCAATGGATGAGCTCATGGCCCGAGGTCTCGCTCAGGAAGAGGAAGAACCATCGCAAAATCACACTGATACAAAAACAGAGCGATCGCCAGCACAGAAGGGTACCCGGGACACATGAGAGGCCAAAACGAGTGGATAGTAAAAGTGACTTTCTTAGATCCCCAAAACCCTCTAAAAGACTGCAATGCTGGAAAGATGTTAGAAGTATGTGGATGGAATACACCATCTGTGAAGACTAACACTGATAATATTAACTTTACTCTGAATGCATGCCACGTTTTGTTACATCATGAATGTAAATAGGCTCAACTGCTTGGTCAGTGGTTATCTTATTGCATTTCACAGGCTCCAGTGAGCAATTTCACGGTTGTTACACTGACAAGTCTTTCCAGGAAAAATTCTGCACTCTTCAATTGTAATTGCAATCACTTAAAGGCCCAAATGAGTCACTTCATTTACTTCCATTTGCATATCAAGCTTTTTATTTTTTTATACTTCATGTTTTGGTGAGCTTTACACTAATACTCTGTTTATAATCCTTTTGGAGGTCATATTTCACTGGGTATATTTTGTAAATATTTTTTTTTTCATGATCTTGATTGAAAATAATAACTGTAAATAAAGCGTTTCAATAAATCATGATCTCCACATTGCTTATTCTAATTTTCATGCTAATGAACACTCTACGATAATACCATTTAGCATCTCTATAAATATGGCTTCCCATTGAAAAGAAAATGACCAAAATAGATCATGAGGAAACATTTTTTTATTTATTATTTTTGAACTTTTTATGCGCTATGCTCAAAAGCATAATTACTTATTTAGCTATACCAACAATAGTGCAAGGGGACAAGTGAAATGCATCAGGAATTTAAGCATCTACAGTAAGAACATAAAGCACAGTTAAAAGCAGATAACAGACTTTTTCGAGTCAAATGTTGAATATACCTCACTCGGCTTTGCTATCACTTCAGTATCAGCAGTCCAGCCCCGGAAGGGTGGTGCATTTCAGGATACGGAGATAATTTTTGACTTTGTTGGAGTCTCTGCGGAAGCAGTAGAGTAGGTCATGATGGTCCACTGAGTCCAGCTCTCCCCGTTTGTAGAAAGAAAAGGCAGAAGAGGGAACCAAACTCTCTGGAGAGATGTAGCCCACAGTGTTCCCAAGCAGTCCCTCTAACTTCATCTGAGGTGGACAGAATCAAAGTTAATACATTAGCTCCTTCAAGGAGTGCTCAAAGATGATGAATTTACGTGGGTAACTGAAAATGAAAATTCTGCTGAGTTTTGAGAACACACATAACATACCTCACGAACAGTGCCAATTTGCCATTTCTATTGAATAATTCCTCCCAGCACATTAAAAATAAACTATATCAGATGTGCAGGGATTTCTAACTGCAGTGCGACCCATTACAGGCAAAGAAAGCCTTCTGAATTCTTATTCTTAAACTATAAAAAAAAAAAAAATTTATATAATCACATCTATAAGCACAGAAACCATAAGTGGATCTTTACCTTCTCAGCCATTTTTGTCACTCCATCTCTCAGCTCCTGCACCATGTCGGTGATCTCCAGCGCCTTGTTAGAGGTGTAGTGGTTGAAGTCTTGGTTCTGATCCTGAGACATGCTCCAGTAGAGTTGTGACAGGGGGTCACTCCAGGCCCCAAGCAGCATGAGAATCACCTCTGTCAGTTCCTGTCTCTGCACGTGAAAGGAGGGCTTAAATAATTTGGTGGTAAAGCCACAGCCCAGGCATCGTGCAAGAATTGTTCTGCTATATTTTTTGACATCACTTCTGCGCATGCATCGCCACGTGTGTGTAATATTAACACTCACCCCGAATCTTTGTGCATTCTCTTTGTCATCTGGTGTTAGTATCCCGTATGTGTGGCACCTCTGTTTTCCTATGAGGTTCTTGTTAGGAAAGAAATATTGCTCCTGTGTAGATTAAAACATATACAACCACACTGTGATGCCAGAGGTTGGAAAAAAAAAAAAAAAGAAGTCAACTCCAACGAGGGTGATTGATGGTGAATAAATGGCAGACAAGGGGTGATGGATGGTGATGGATGAGGAATGTCAAGCATGAAAAAACTCACAAATTGAGAGTGCAGGTCACTGGAGATGCCATGCATTCTTGAGGACTGTTGTATGACCCTGTCAAAGATATCTGCCAGGGAAAGGACCTGGCATCCATCCTGCCCATAGCCACAGATCGGGGCAGTGCCAACCCTCATGGAAAGGTTTATGTATGCCAGTATGAGGACGACAAACCAAACTGGAGGAGGAAAAAAAAACAAAACATGTAAGTCAGCAAAATTCACAACTACATTTAACTCGACTGTTTTTGCCATCTTACCTTGTTTCATGATTTCCTTCTTGTAGTAGAGAACCGGATGATGAGTACAGTTCTTTGCCATCAGAGTTATTCTTGCATAGGCTGAAATTAATAATGATGACGTTGCTGATTAAACAAATCCGTTTGCAGAGGCTAAAAAAACATGTCTCTCTATGTCACACGCTATGTCTAGTTAAATGCTCAGCCAAGAGCAGACAAAATTAACCGAGGCAGAAAAAGCACTATACGCTGCAGAATGGCTTTGGCAATTTGGCAATTTAAAGTACTAGATGCATAAAAATTTAATTTGTTGTGATTCATAAGTAGGCCAAATACGTTTCTCTGAAGTGTATTAGGAAAGAAATAGACAATACAGGGTTTCCAGCTGTTTACATTCAACCTTATGTTGAAATAAATGATTCATTCAAAAGTCCCAATACTGTTCTAATGCTGTAGCATCACATCACATCAAGAGTCTGATACAGTTATTAAACTATATGGAGTAATGATGCTAGGACTTCACTGCAACTCAACTATGCCCAGGGGAAAACAAACTCATACATTTGAGATAACTAGCGCTCACTGGGGCCGCTAACAATGTTCAAACATTCAGCATTTATTTGAACCTCCAAGACATCATCAGTGAAGGCTACAACAGAAAACTGAATGGTAAATAAAAAGAAGTATTGTCCAGCAGCCCTAGCAAGGTCTGCTCAGCCTGGTAGTAAAAACGAGGCTATTCAAATGTAAAGCGAGTGATTTATCTTCTCATTAGTGCTACACAGCCTGCTGTGAATACAGTCATGAGTCATTTCAATTTGACTTCTTACGCAGAGCCACTTTTCAGGCAGAAAAAGAGAAAAATCCACATTGACGTTAATGCACGCATGTTTTTTTTTTTTCTACAATACATAATACTTTGTCTCTGCACCCTTTTAGTACTTGCAATGGTACCACAATAGTAAACCAGTGCTGCATTTCTCCATTAGTGTACCACCTTAGTGAAACCACTGATAAGCATAGAAATAAATAAATGCAAAAGGTTAAGAAATATGGAACAGAAAAACCCAGAAAAATAGTTTCAATCAACAATTATTTTATTGTCATCTTTTTCACAAAACACACACATTAAAAAAAGATGTTATAAATACACCATTATCCTTATAGAAAATAGAATCTACCATCAATTTACATTTATTATATACTATGTACAGGTTTGAGTGCATCCTATTACTGTGTGCTAAGACAGCAGACATGAGATAATGAGCTGCTAAAGGGAACAAAGAGTGTTATAAATTCATCTGTTCTTATTTATCTTTCTCTACAAAAAGCCCCTTAAAATTTGCTCTTTTTCTCAATATTCCCCCTTGATTTCATCCTAAATTATGTGCTTTTTAAGTGAGGAATTATACCCTTATGTGATTTTACACTACCAAACACAGATTCAGAGCTCCAGTTTTTTTCATGTCCATTCAACATCTGTGGTGCTTCCACTTGCGAGTGGCCAGTGCAATGTTTGTGTCCTTTCTGTGCCAAGGGAAGACACGAGTTAGAGCAAGCTTGCCGTCAGGCTGCACGGAACCGGTCAGCACGTAAAGCTGCGACCGCCCAGGACGCACAAGACCACTAGCACATGCACGGTTGATGAGGAGCCACTGCTGGAGAAGATGCCGGGTGTCGTAAGGCAACAAAGGTCCCTGACGGATGAACTCAACGCGGCCCTCGATCACGAATTCTGGCTCTCCTGTGGAGATGCGAAGGCGATGAAGTTTGGCT
Organism: Stegastes partitus; assembly: GCF_000690725.1. Lineage (NCBI taxonomy): Eukaryota > Metazoa > Chordata > Actinopteri > Pomacentridae > Stegastes > Stegastes partitus. The sequence goes on from NW_007577796.1 coordinate 500,836, forward strand.
GTCACGGCTGTGGAGAAGAGGGAAAAAAATAATTAGCATGAGAAAAATTGACATTTGTGATGCTAAAAAGGAAAATACATTGCAGATTAGCTTTGTGAAATAATTTTAATACATACCAAAGTGGTGGTGACAAAAAGCATCCAGGACTGTTTTCATTGCAGGAGCCTCCTCCACAGAAGGACAGTGTTGGCAGGCAGGTTTAGGTAAGCCTGTGAATAAGATTAAGCATCGTTTAATGCAACTGAAGCACATGGTAGTCAATGTTTCCAATTGGATGACAGTGAAGTAAAATAACATCTTAATAATTTGCCTTTACCTTTAGCAAAGTGGCTGAATTTTGCATGGGGAGAGAGACACATGTCTTCCTCAGCAGGGAAGCGGTCACAGTCAAGAGCCTCAGGCCATGGGTGTCCCTGGCAGGCAAGCACTGGGGCACAACTTTGCCTCACTGTCAGACACAGACTCCGGCAGGGCTGGATAAAACTGATGGAAAGGAAGAGAAAACGTTAGATGATGGCTAACAATAACTGCAATCAAAATAAAAATATAGTCAGTTGTTTTACAAAGGTAACAATTTCAGAAAGAAAAAACAACAAAAAAGCCTACTTACGTATCAAGACAGACAGGAGCAATGAGGGAGCAGAGGAAGGCCTGGGCTTGAGGGTGGCAGCCGGTCTGCAACAGGGGCCTCCAGTCCTCTGAACGTGGCACCACTTCCCCTTCCAGGTTACTGTGGCCCAAAAAGTTGGGAAGCCGCATCTCTGAGTATCCAATGTCTTTGCAGACCTTCATCTGGTTGGGGATGGTGACGCAACGTGTGGACTGGCCCATGTCAAATGCCAGTAAAGGACATGCCAAAGCCAGGAAAGTCACAGCGAAGAACACAGCCATAGTGAAAAGTTGGGGAAAATTCAGAGTCCGCAAGGTAAATGGAAAAACTTCTGAGGCTGCTTGTCGTCAGTCTCTGCTGTCTTGAATGGCTTTTTCCAACTGATGTGGCTTCCTTTATATACAGCTGCATCAGCCAGCCCCATCAGCCTGGAAGTCTGTTATCAACTACCTATCAAAGACGCAGAGACAATGCGTTTGGAGACATCGTCTTGTTTTGTGATGACTGCAGACAGAGGGGGGGCAGATGGAGGGTGTGTGAGCTAGGGGGGAGGGAGGGGGGACGATGGGCAGCTTTCACTGAGGAACGACCCTCCATACAAGCTCCTTCATTTGCTCTCATAGGTCCAGGAGGTAAAAAAAAAAAAAATGTCAACACTTCATGGCAAAGAACTAAACTCTGAAGTATATGCGGCGAACTATGCAATCATCACTGTGTTCACAAACTACAACAAAAATGCTGAGTTTGTTTATTATTATGTCCAGCTCAACATTATATCAGCTTTGAGCAAAAGACGTAAAAAAAAAAAATAACACAATGATCTAACAATTTCTTTTTTATTATTTGCATCGGCTGATATGCAAAGCAAAAATCCCCCAAAGAGGCTCTGCATCTCTGAAAGTTCCTCCTGAGGTTTTTGTAGACAGACAGTCTCCTTCATACTGCGAGCCTCTTTCATGTGTCCCTGCTTCCTAATTGGAGGGCTTCATCGTCGCAGCCTCCACTTCTCATTAGCAAAGCAGCGTCTCTTGTGGCATACCTGGCTTTGATGTGCCAATAACACAAACTCAAATCCACATGCAAAATACTATTAGTCTACCTCTTTTGTTTGTCTGTAAAATGCAACACCAGCAAGGACCTTTCTGCCTCACTAGTTACTGTACACGGTGCTCACACGATGGCACAAGATCTGTGATATGGCTAGAATGAGTTGATGCAATTTCAGTATGAAGCTTTAGATGTTCTTTTTTTTAAAAAGAATATAACCATGCAGTTTCTTTAGACAAAATCTGAACTGAAAAACAATACTTTGACAAAAGATATTAAACTAAGGTGTTTCTGTGTTCTGTTTACATATAAATAACAGAGCAACATCTGCTGCTGCCATGCAGAAATAACATGCTAACATCCCATTCAACAGATAAGACATCTTGTTCTCAGATGCAGATCAGAGGTACAGACACTCATTTGTCTCGTTCTTTCAGTCTCATGTATTTAGGAGCCACATTAAAGCGTATTTGTTTGGACGTCGTCTGCCTCCACATTTAGATGATTATCTGAGAGGGATGCCTTTGGGCCTTTTTAAGACTTTCCCTCATGAATCAGAGGTTTCTATTCCCTCGAGCCTTTTAGGGTCATTGTGGCTCAAGAGATGCCAAAGTAAAGTCCAGTCTGATTCGGCCATACTCTCCTTTCTGTAGCAGTATACCAGACCAGGACAATGCACAAGCAACAAGGCAGAGCCCTCCACTGGCCCCAGCACAGCCAACTTTTACAGCCTGATCTGATGAGCGGAGGCTGGTTCCAGTTCGGGTAGACGAGCGTAGCCCCTAAGAGGGGACTAACTGGGCAATTACAGTCACAGGCCAATTTGGGAGAACAATAGGTCCACACATTTAACAAGCTCCCCCTGCCAGGAGCCCAGCAGGGGTCTGTTGTTGGGCCTAATGGCTGCTCTGTAGACACTGTGTCTGTCTTGGTAATGTGTTGCCTGGCCCTACCACAGTTAATGAGAAGGTGATAGTGTGGTGAGCTAAATGGTTGGGCACCTGTCTCTCAAAAAGACCAGTAGGCAATGTAGCCTAGACGATTCTCCTCCAACACCAACAACTACCTTATTATACCTGGGATTTAAATATATTCAGTGGAGATGCTCAAAGGCAACATATTCACAGGATTTAGGAAATTTAGGAAAAGTACACACTATCAACTCACATTTTTGTAAAATGCAGGGTATCTAACATCTCTACACTGTCACTGTGTTTGTGGACCACCTCAACAACACACTACTCTTCATGGTTGTTGGACTTTACAGTTCAGTTCTTCTGATATATCATTGCCAAATGTTTCACCAAGATCTGTGCTTCGAGAGAAATCCCTACTAAAATATAGTTTATGTCATGTCTAACATATATCATGTTTGTTTTCATTTGTGAATTAGAGTAAGTCTTCTCTTAAGCTACTGAGTATGAGCTTTTACTGGTTGGACACCTGTCTGTCAAATACAATCTGGACAAGGCAGTGTTTGATTTTAATAAGCCACATGAAACAAACAAATGATTTAGAAAAAATGCCTCATGGTCTTTTAAGTAAGAAATCTCCAAATACGATCCACAGCCACAGGTCTGTCATGGTAACAATGCAAACACCACAAAGAACCTGGATAAACGGCAGAACAGACACTATAGCTTAAAGTTGCAACACAAAGATCACCCCGCAACGTGATCAATCTCAGGATGAAATATAAAAATAAGACTACCATGATCTTGCAAGCCACCAGTACAACTTCAGAAATCTGCTAATGAGGACTCAGCTTCTAGCTTCTACGGGTTATGTTTTGGCACTGCCATCCTTGTACATGCTAACGTCTCCGTCACAGCTCCTGCAGGTTTCTTTCCATGTTCAGTTTCAGCTGTAGCACTGTGCGAGATTTTGCTGGCAATTTAGTAAAAGTATTGTTTAAATCTATTTCTGATGAATAGTAAGTTGAAGTGAAGACAATACATAGTATTTCTATAATACTGTAGAGTTTATTCGGAAGTTGAAAGTCTGTTCCAAACCAAACAGCAGAAAAGCAAGACTACATGTGCAGCAATCAACACAATATATCATAACCTTATCAACTCAAGTCTTAATGCCTCAACATCCAGGTAGAGTAGACGTCTGTTTGTAGATGCTTAGGTTTTTTCCCACCATCATTTGAAAAGCACAATATAAATGGTGTTTGTGGTATTGTTCTCTCTATAGAACAGTTTTGACTGGCAGAGTGGGACAGTAGAGCAAACACCTGAGACATACAGTACATCAAAGACAAAGGCGTGTTTGGGAAGAAAAGGAGGGGGACTGGGTGTCTGAGTGGGGCTCCCTCACAGCACAACAACCTCAGATAAAAGCTGTCTCCTCCCTGCACATAAGAGACTCATTAACTTAAGAGATTGAAGCCCCCCCATTTGCCTCTTTTCTCTTCCCCCCCTACCACCACCTTCCCTCCATCCTGCTGGGCTCCAGTAGGACTGACAGTCCCTGTGCAGACTGTCAATAGCACTCAATTGTCACATCCAGTCTCCGAGCCTTATGGGCAGACGCTGCCACGCCGAGGTGTGCAGACAACTTCTGCAGACATGCGTGGAAGGTAATGCAAAAAGTTTAAATGTTTTCTAGTATTGGATTTCTCTTTCACAACAAAGAGCTGACACTGAGGCACTGGGATATTTCTGCTGTAAAAACCAGGTCAGTGCCATTGAAATAGGTTTAGTAGCATAATTGTGCAGCCTTGGTAGAAGAACACAGTGGGTCTGCAATGACCAATTCCTAGTAATCTACCCATAATCAGTAAAGAATCTTATGCACAGTCAAGCACATCAACTTAACAATGACAGGACGCAGGAAACACTGTGCAGTGCACATGAGTGCCATCTTTATTTCTACCCCCAGTGGAATTGCATGTGGCTCTTACAGAAATAAGATATTTCTCTTTTTAAAGCAATTCACTCAAGAGCTACAGCTCCCTTTGAGAACAGCCAACACAGAGACAAGCTAAAGAAATGGAAAAGGGGGGGAAAAATGAACATAAACATGATATGACTGTCAGGTTGACTAAGCTGAAGTACATCATCTATGATAACATCTTCCTCTTATGCACTCCTTTGCTCCTCTGCAACTCTGTGGAAGTATAGAAAAGAAGACAGGTTTACTTTTCGTCAAAACTTAGATCAAAATAGAAGCTGTTTGTGCTCTTGGTGGTTATTTTTAGCACACAACAACCTAAACCATGTGGATTTCATTTTACTATGACAAAAACACATTTAAAGCTGGTATTTGTCATCGTATCTGTTTAATTTATCGATACAATAAGCAGTTCTGAAGCATGCTTTACCATAGAAGGATTTTATCTTTAACACTCTGTAATGGCAATCATGAACACCCATTGTGAATAAAGTCTATAAGGGCTGATCAGTTTACGTACATCTGTGAGTCTCTTAAGGAAGAAGGTGGGTCGCAGCCCAGATACGCCCCATTGATGAAACAGTATTGCAGTAGAGCCCTGAAGCATGGATCCTGCAAACATTAACACTCATTAATAGGTCGGATTTATGGCATTACACACTAGCATGATCGAAAACACATATCTTACACAACCTAGGATTAAAACAGTGTGTTTCGTCACTCACCCTAATGAGAATGTGGGGGTTTCCAACAATTAGGAGCAGAGCTTTGGGACGAGTGATGGCCACATTGAAGCGTTTCGGGTTGGCCAGAAAGCCAAGCGTGCTCTGCAAATCATCGCTCTGAATGGACTCATTAGAGCGCACCTACATTTTAGAAGAATGACATTTATGGAATATTTGAGGATTAATCCCACATTGGTGTATAAACTATGGGAAGGTAAAGACTGATGTTTCTGCACCACAGACTGTCTTGTAATTTGAAATGGATATCATACAAAAAAAAAAAAAAAACCAAAAAAAACCCCCCACTTATGTGATGTTTTTACTACGTTATGTTGAGATTTATATTTATTTGTGACAGTCCTAATGTGTAGTTTTAAGGATACTGAAGTATGCAGAAGTACATGTTTATGACTTCATATATTATTGTAAAAATAGTTCTGCAATTTTACAGCTTACATCCACTTTTACTGACTGACAGATTGTAAAAGTACAAACATTAAGAGGCACATCTTGATCAGAAACAACTATGACACCAAGTTGCTCTTTAAAAAATCCTGTAGCAAGCTAAACAAAGTAAACACTTCACAGCCTTCATCATGTAGCATCAAGTGGCGAAAAGAACAGATCTTGATCTATTTTTCTATCTATCTATTGGAAAAAAAAAAGCTTGGATGACATTTTAATTAATATAGACATCATGCCCACTCATCATTTGGATGTGCAAGGTCAAGGAAGATCAATGGCTGCTGCCTTGCCAGGCTCTGCTTCCACAGATAGCAGACCCCACTAGACTTCAGCCTATTTAATCTTTTATAAGATTTTAAGATGTGAAACAGCACACTGACAATTTAAGATACTGAAATATCACAAGGCACTCTGGGGTGCTGTAGAAGGCAGATGATGCAACTTAATTCCACAAACTCAGCAAAAGCTTGCTGCATTAAAAAGCCAGATGCTTGCTGTGATTAAGCCAAAAGAACATACATTTTTTTTTGACAAATCCAGACAGCAAAAAAATAGCATAATGTTCACTGATATTGTTAATGTATATGTTTCAAGCACCTTCTGTGCTTTTGGAGTAGCTGGGATTGCTTTTCTGTCCTAAATTTATCAGGATCTCAGAAACTAAAACACCTGCGTCGACCACAGTGGGCAGAGATGGGTTCAACAACTCACTCAATAAACAAAAATTACATTAGTTGACCAGAGGGTCACACTAAGAAATGACTTACAATTTTGGTCAGTATCTTCTAAACCAGGGGTTCTCAACTGGACCTGTTCTGGGTGGGTCGCAGACAGCTGGTCAAAATTAAATAAATATATAATGTGCGTCTCAGGTTGGACTTATTTTTTATTTTGAAAAAACTTTTATTTTGACAGGCATGGTAACCATAGTGTGTTTGACGTTCATTTTAAGTTTGTGTTGATGTTGGCGTCCAAGATGGCAAAGTGCAAATATGACCCAGAGTATTTAAAATGTTGATTTTCATACTAGGGCTGGACCCGAATAGCCAAGTAGCCAACTATTCTTTCGCTGTGCTGGAATCGGGATATCAATTTTGATCTCTGAATATTTTCGAGTAGTTTTGATATTTATTTTATTAACTTTTGTACATGCAGTTGTCATGGTCCTCCTTAGTTTCTTAGAAATTTGTTCAAAATGGAGTGAAAATATGTTGTTTTGTGGCCTTTTCTATTTTGTGCAGTTTTGTACATGCAGTGGTCATGGTCCAGTTACTATGCATGTTATATGCTCTGAAATGCATGTTGCACAGGGAAATATATTGATTACTGAATTTTAAAAACAATTGGGTCGCGACTTCATGACCATGGGAAAATGTGGGTCCAGGGTGAGACCAGTTGAGAACCCCTGTTCTAAACTGATGGAAAAGAATGACTTTTTCTTGCTTGGTACCTTAAATTCAAATTTCTTTCTGTGCAGGCCCAACACAGCTTTCCCAACACTTGCAGTTACATTCCAAACAGAATCTACACTTGATGAGGTCCAGCTTTAATTTAGAAGAATGTGCATTCTGATATTTTTAACTTCCATTACCCAAGGCGCTTATCTTACCGTAGACAAGATGATGACCAGGAACTCTTGTCCTTGGAACTCCTCCACCGAGCCCACTTTAATGTCAGACAGGCCCACCTTCCCCAGCAACACTCGAATCTTCTCAGACTGAAGAGTAATATGGAAACAAAGACAGTTAAGGGTTTACAGTCTGTATAGCTACCAATTTTAAAAGCCTTTGAAGATGCATTGGAGTTAGCACTGAATTGACACTGAATTTGTTTTGTTCATGCAGAAAAAGCTAGAAAAATAGAGCAACTCATCCTCTGATGAACAGCGCAGTCATACTTGTTTTTTGTAGGGGGCAATGATGCCAATGTCAGACGCATCCACAGGGTTGTAGAGCTTCTTTGCCAGCTGACAGCAGTAGAGCATCACTTGAACGGCCTCCGCTGGGTTGAACCATGATGGGTTGCTACCTTCCCTCATTTCAGTACCCTAAAACAGAACACAATCACTGAAATACATGTGGGAACAACATATCCCAGTGACAAGAAGTGACATTATAATCTTGAACAAAATGAATTAGACTCCTCAAAAAATAACTTTATATATAAGTATACTCAATGAAAGACAACAAATAGGCCTTGTTCATCATTAGCTCTAAATCTGTAAGACCATATGTGTACTTCATATAATTCTTCATTACCCTGACACCATGAAAAAGGAGTGGAAAGCCTTTTTTGGGCAGGTTTTTCCACTGGCCGAGAGAGTCCACAATTGCCTTGGGGGCTTTAAAACACAGTTCCCCTTGGTAGAAGAGCTTGGAAGGCAGTGTGAGCAAGGCCTCATGAGAACGATAGTTGTAGATCAGCTTAGTCACCTGTTGAGATAAAAAAAAATGTTTTAAAAACAAAAAACAGTTTTATAATACTATTTATGCAATGCCCACAAGAATTTGCTAATATATTCCTGTAAACATATGTTTTAGTCATTGCTAGTGCTTATGTTAGACTGCCAAATACTTTGTATCAGTAATAACACTAAATACATATTTATACCATGGTACAATGATAATAAAAATAGGTAAATATGTTAATACATGGCGTCAGGTACTGTGTAGCATAGCACCTGCACAGCATGCAAACCATTATATCTTCATGAATGTTAATGGGATACTTGCAAAGAACAACTTAAAGTTACTGAAAACATCAGACTTTTTTATGTAGTGCACGAACCAGCTTAGGGTTGTAGCCCCAGTCCTCTCTGGAATACAGTGGGTTGGCCATCAGCCTCTCCAACAAAGACACCCCTAGGCCAAAGGCAGCAGCAAGCTTAGATTTCACGACTGGACCCAACTGACGAGGGTCTCCAGCCAACACTATCTAAGCAGGTAAAGACAAAAAAAGCTCAGCTCAGGCAAGTTATCAGTCAATTAGGAAACCTACTTTCTGTTTTTCCATAGATATTTCACACATATTTAACGTAACTTTAACTGATATATCAAATATGAAAAATGTACACAAGGAATCGGATTAGTCAGGAATGCATTGTGGGGGAAAGAAAAGAAAGGCATGAACAAATTTAGGGGCTGCAAGGCGGCTTGGTTAGCACCGTCGCCTCACAGCTACAAGATCCCTGGTTTGCGTCCCGGTGAGGACACCCGTGATCTTTTTGCGTGGAGTTTGCATGTTCTCTCTGTGCAGCGTGGGTTTTCTCCGGGTTCTCCGGCTTCCTCCCACAAGGAGGTTAACTGGTGATTCTAAATTGTCCGTAGGTGTGAATGTGGGTGTGCTTGGTTGTCTGTCTCTACGTGTAGCCCTGCCTTCACCCTGAGTCAGCTGGGATAGGCTCCAGCCCTCCCGCGACCCTAGTGAGGATTAAACGGTGTATAGATAATGGATGGATGGATGAACACATTTAGGAGAAAGGAATCATTCAATTGATACAGCTCAACCATAATAAATAAAACAACAAAAACAAGTTCACAAGTCCAGGTAGTGTTGCTCTTGCACACCAGAAATATGGCTGGAATAAATTACATTTGAAACATAGATGTGGCGTCCCTGTTGAACTGCAACTGAAACAAAGGCACTGGATAGAGATTTAAAGACAGTGTTTGTGCTGACCTGCCCATCTCTCTCTGATACAAGACTGATGGGGATCAGGGACTCTGGCTCAGTGGCCTGCCCGGCTTCATCCAGAAACACATGGGTAAAATGCCCCACTCTGAGGAAATACAAATCCACAGTTCATAAACTGAGACCAAAGTGGGAGAAAAACAGTAAACTCTGATCCCTAGTACAGTGCAGGTCTTACTGTATTCCTAAACTATGGAACATGCCAGCACTGGAGCAGGTGCTGACCACAATCCTGTGAAAAGCAGCATGACGGATGTCCTCACCCTCTCTCGAGTACAGTCTCAGCACTTCTGGGATAGACTATGGAAAAAGCAAAGTACTAAAGACAGATGCAGTCCAAGCACTTTACCACAACCACAACAATTATTCAAAACAACTGTACTGCTCAACTGGTCGTGAATACCACTGGCATCTGTACAGACCTTACCGCAAAGAAAATGCACAGTGAGTTTCTCTTTTCTGACACTGCTTAGTACCTCATTCTGCCGACAGGATGCGTTGACACGAGCCAAACTTGCAGCATGCAGGTATCCGCTGTCATGTAGGCGGATGCAGATGAGGTCAGCAGCACTGTTAGAGGGAGTACAAACGAGTACCCGACTACTGGGCAGAAAGTGATAAACCTGGGGGTGGAAAAACTCTGTAAAGTTGAGGGAGTAACCTTGACAGCATAACACCTAATGCTACTGAAGATAAATATGACAAAGTTTCTTAGTTATTATGTTTTCCTATCAGTGTCAGTGTTTTCAAATTGTTTTTATTTTTTCTTTATCCACACTACATTACGAGGCCTTTCATAGTTTTATCATCTTGGACAGTCTTTGTGAAAAAAACAGTTTTCATGGGTTAAAACAACAGACTTACACGTGAAGATAAAAATCTCTAAGTGCCACTTCAATAATTGTATATTACTGGATGTATTTGTTTATAAATTTGTTTAAATATTGGCCAAATTACCTTTTACCAAAACCTCAGTGGTTTTAAAGTCACTGATATGTTACTACACATGATCATCCATTTAGGAGGTTCCTTCTACATCCACTTGTTGGGCAGTACTTTAAACCTTATAATAAAACCAGCCCGTGTCCTCTAGTGCTTTATGTTTGCACCTGCAGAATGGCCTCTATGAGGGTGATTGTCTTTCCAGTGCCTGGAGGTCCAAACAGCACGTAAGGAATGGGTCGACACTCTCCTGCCAGGATCCTCTTTACTGCCTCTCTCTGAGGGGGGTTCAGGTCTGGGTTAAAGAAGTGCCCTCTGCTGGGGATGGGTTTGGATGGCAGTCTACTGTCTAGAAGCCATTGCACATGTTACTGACGCTGTTGCTAAGGTTTATCAGTTACAAACAGGCAGAGTTTGTACAAAATTGAAAACCAAATGTCTCTACCTTTAGTCTGTGTGCCCTTTGACTTCATGGCAGCACTTGATGCTGTTCCATTTTCTACAGCTGGAGTCTGGTGGTCAAATACATTCACACTTGATCAAAATTATATTTAATGAACAAATCTCTTGTTTTCTTTTTTCATTTTTCACCTTTTTGTCCTCCACTGTTTTGCTTTGGTCCTCCTCCTTGTCTATCCATTTTCCCGTCCACTGAGGGGTCTGAAGTGTCACTCTGGAGGGGAAGAGGACTACACAACAAGAATAAAATGACACCTGTAAGACTGACAACACGACTGTAACAATATGATTAATCAAGAAAGCTTGTGCGAATCTTTGACACTCATTTTAAATTTAAAAAAAAAGGTATTTATGTTATTCTCAAAAATGTGTAGACTTATTAGACTTGTAAATTAATATAATATGTAAATATCACTGATTTTGTGTATAAAACCAAGTGCGTAGTTATCAAGCAATAAAATGCTATTTTTAAAAGGCTACTAAGCATGTGGGCACGTTGATACTGCAGTATACCTTCACTGTGAGAACACAAGAGCTGAAGTGAAATACAAACAGCACCCTCTAGTGTCAATTATATTGTGGGCATGTCATTGTGTATCTTTCCAGTCAAGGATGTTACCACCAGATGTTTCCCCTTTTTTTTAGAATGCAAAATATCACTTTATGATATTTTATATTTTACAAATTTGTTTGGTGTTTGCATTGAAACATTTTCCATCCCAATGAGCATCAAGATGATACTTGGATCCATTGCTATACAATCAAAGACAATTCAGTCTACAATGGGAAAATTTCAGTGCAGGATGACCCTCACTGCTATCATCACATAACTTCACCTATCACCTTTCAGACTGGTATTTGAAGCACGGTTGTTGTTGTTGGAGGTAAAAGCTCAGGTTGAGAAAGTAACTTGGAATGTTTAAACTAGTCAATGCAAAGAAACATAAGGTTGACTGAAATTAGTGCACTTAAGGATGAGTAGTCATTCATTCAGAGAGACACACAAGACTCATTTGCTTACTTTGTAGTAAAACACTGTCCAAAGTAAACAGTGGTAAAGCCAAAATAAACCACTAAAACAAAATTAATAACAATAAATCAATATTTGAAAATATGAATACAGTGATAATTCAACACTATATCAAACTGTCAGGTTGTTTGCTGACCATCCCACCGTTTGTGACCAAGTTTGTGTACTTGGTGACAATGTGGGCTTCAGTTTTTTGATAGAGAAATACTCTTTGTGAACACAGCTTGGAAGTTTTTAGAAGTGAAATGTCACTCTTAATTCAACCTTCCAGAAGCCATGACACAGGAAAATATGCAAGAGGACCTCCATCTTTATCGGAATACCACTGCTGCCTATGACTGCAAGTCCAGGCATGGTATTAGAATGAGAACCACTCCTCCTCCTCTTTACCTTATCTGTCAGAAACACATTTTGCAAAGACTTAAAGCAATTTGAATAAGACTTACTCTCCCCAAACAGTTTTGTCTGGTCAAGCGCATTGTGACACCGCCTCATGGTCACCCTGATAATGCAAGCAGAATTAGCAAACTGAGGCTAAGAAACTACTGGACATGGTGTTCAGGTGAAATGTAAATGCACTGCCTTCAAGAAATTGTATACACAATCTATGGTGATAGTAAGATCCTCACTTTTTCTCACCTGTTGTAGGAGAACTCAACGTCGAGTGGCTCTCCGAGGTACCTGCGTTGAAATTCTGAGTTCACTCTCAAACTCACATCCTCGTCATTGATCTGTGCATCACAACAGAGCATTACATTATATCTACATTCAAACAGCATTAAGTTTGAAAATATGGTTAAACATAAAAGACAGATCTCTTTACCTCTGTGACATAACTAACAAACTCTATTACCACACCATCACTCTGTGGTTTCTTCAGTAGTATTCTGTCCCCTATAGAGAAAGCTTGTGGTAAGCAAAAACCTTACATGAACCTTTGCAACAACTCAACAATGATAATAACAGACACTTTACCTGTATTGAGACTAGGTCTGCCTTCAGATAACCCATGGACCTCAAGATGTAGGTAGACACCTCCTTTCCTGAGAAGGGCTCCACTGATTGAGAATTCTCTCAGTTCTCTTTCTGCATGCAACTCTTCCAGCCAGAGAAGAGTTGAGAAACGCGAATGCATGTTGGCTGGTGACAGCACCTGAGCGAACAGACACGGCAGGAGAACGTCGAGATATTTGGATTTCTACATTCTATTGATGCAAATTCTATTTCTTCGCTACCTTCCTTTCACACAAACAGAGAAGCAGGACACAGAACAGCAGCCACATTAGCAAATTTTGTTACACACTCAGGAAAAGAATGGTAATATTCACATAGTACCCAAAATTGTTAGTAAAATTTAAAGACCCAAAGGTTGACCCCTTGTTAGAATCTAAACACTGTTGTTTAGCTGAATAAGAATGCATATATAAATAAACACTGGTAAACATTGATCAAAGGCAACTCTAAATCTGCATTTTTTGTGTTGTTTTAGTTATTTAACATAATCTGCTAAACTGGACAATGGGAATACTCACCTGTCCTAAGCAGGGCTGAACTACCAGCACATCAGTTTGTGCCTCCACACAGTCTCTTAGAGTCTGAGGCACCGGGTAGTTAGGCATGAAGACTGGCAGCCGTCGCTTAGTCAGTCTACAAGTGGGAAAGCCAATCTTAAATAAGATGCAACATATTTCATTCTATACAAATAACTTTAGTTTCAGAAATGCAAAACCTTATTACTCACTGAATCCAATCAACCTAAAAAGGCACATTGAACACAACAAGAGGAATTACACTAATGGTTGAACTGATACTTAATACTTGTTTTACAGCTGTACATTATCTATACTTCCAAATACTGTATTCTATTTAGGCTATCCTCGGCAAAAACTGATCCTGTCTGTTTTTTGTTTTTTTGGGTGTTTTTTGTGGATACTGGAAAAAATGTTAGCATTTACTGTGTACAAACGACCTGGCAAACTCCAAGATAGGTCGTCAACATATTTCAAGCTTCGCCATAAGACTCAATGGAACCAGTTGTCGATACCTTGGTGTGTCTTTTGGAGCAGATACCGTGATAACGTGAGCGGGTGTTGCCGAAACTGGACGAGCATCACTGGGACTGTAGGGCACAGAGGGCTGCAGCAGGTTCTCCTCTTCACTGCCCACCGTGACCTCAAGGCGCCTCCCGATGGTGAAAGAAGAGAAATGCAGCAGCAGCAGCTCAGCACAGCTTCCCAGAATCCTAAGGAGTTTGTCCAAACAAAAAAAATCAGCTGTCAAGAAAACATACAAACAAAAGACCCCTAATAACTCTATAAATTAGTTTTACTTGAGAATTTAGCATTCCATTTTGACAAGACACCAGGCTCAGACAGAGACTAAGCCAAAAAATGTTTAATCTCATATTTATCTTTTTTATTTATAACTCCTACAACTGACTCTGCTACTTAATAGTTTTGCCACCACATGAGTTTTTAAAACTTACTTTGTATGGCAGGCTATTGTGACAGACAGTCGTTCTCCTGGTGAAATATCCACCTCTCTTTCCTCTCTTCGTACACCAGTGGAATGAACAGTCTCCTTCTGTGTCTCACCGTTCTCTTTGCCTACCTCTCTGGCATCTCTCACTTGTTTTTCTGAAGACTCAGGACAGTTTTCTTGCAACACTTGTGGTTTCTGGCTAAGTGATGTTAATCCATTGTCAGTTACCAGGGTGAACTGTTCCTCTGAGTCCCAGCCAGCAAAGTCACAACACTTCAGCCTGTGGGTCTCTGAACCTTTATTTCTGTTGTAATAGAAAAGTGAAGGTTAAACATTATATTGTGCAGCTTTTCATCTTCTCACATTTGAGAAATGTCTACTCAAATGCCTGGTGTCACAAATGCTATTTTAAAATTGTAAAGACACACAGTAATATACGTAAAGTAATATTTTACAATGTTTATCTCGCGCTTTAATTTACTTTTACACTCAGAATGGTAATTTCTTTCTTCTTTGGTCAACTCACTGTATCCACAAAACCAGCTCTCGTCTCTCCCCAATCATTACATCCCCAAACTGGCCATAGTCTGTTACATCCAACCCTCCTTTGTTTTCCAAGATTTTCTGGAGTTCAGTCCCTTGGAGAGGTGTGGCAGAAGATTTCCCATTGCAACTAACAACAAAAAGATGACAGAAAAAAAAAACACGAAATAGATTAGATTTTTGATGGTAAGGATATAAATCTAAAACAATCAGTCAATCAGTTATATATCAAGCAGAAATTGCAATCAGCAAAACTAAAAATATAATTATTTGCTTCATTATTTTTAACACTTCAGAAGCAAGGCAATCAATCACAAAAATAATCTGCAGGATAACTGATGACAATAGTTATTTGCACATTCAAAGACTGGGACTATTACTTCTGAAGGCAGGGTGCCATGCACAAGGCCCTCCAACAGAAGATAGACTGACTGCTCTCCACCACTACCATGTTGACCAGATGACCTGGTAAAGGCTGGTAGTTTGCAGGCAGCAGTAGAGAGTCCAGGCTGAAGAAAACACTGTCCTCCACCACTCCGTTGTTGCCATACACACTGGTAACACGCACCTAGAGAACGTGGATCATTCAGAGGACAGGAGAGAAATAAAATAAGGAGTTTCACGTTGATAATTTGATCAGAATTATGCATAATACATTTTATCTTTTACAGTTTAATTACTAGCAACTGGACTCACTATTAACGTGCATGTACACTCAAAAACAATGATACAATTACCTGGTCTAGGCGGCAGTAGCGTAAAGGAGTCACAGAATGAGCCTGGGTGGTCCACCGGGTACGATTGATAAAATATTTTGCTTGGACCCAGTCTCCTTTCATCGGTTCATAACCTATGGGAAAGGAGAGAAACATACAAAGCATGTGAACAGACAGCAAAGTTAACATCAGCCTTTCGCAGACTGGTGGTAAATTTGAGTGTGGTTGCAGGTTTATCTAATCTCCTCTCAGGCTGAGAGCTAACCAAACATCATCTGTAATGATATAAGTGGTTGTTAAATTGGGTTAAAATGCTGGCCATTAAGTCAGGGTGGGTTTCTGGAACTGAGTAAGTTTATGCAAAGCATCAAGAGGCTCACAAATTTCGTATGTGAAGTAAAGTATCAGTACCTTCCCAGAGACTGTGGCGTGGGAAGTATGTGGTCTGATTTATGTAGCCACCATCGCCATCAAATGATGTGACTGTGCCAATGAGAGGCCGCAACTGCATGCTGTCAGCTTCTAAGGAGGTTCTTCCTCCATCCTCCCAAGCATCTGCACTCTTCTCCACCTAAATGACAAGATTAAATGGCGCATGTTTGACAGAGTTCATCAAAAATGTTTCAATGGACGGAACAACAAACAAAACATTAGGGCACGATATACTGTTTCAGCATTGACACTATGATGTATGCATACTCAATAGTCACATTGCAAGATGTGTAATGCTAATTAAGGCTAATTAACTCAAACACATGATACTATGACTTTTTGCTGCTTTATGCTTTAAAAAAAAAAAAAAAAAACTTGCATCGTTCACGTTCTACAAGAGGACTCTGTCTGATAGAGAATATTTTGCTTTAATTTAGTGGTTCTTTGACACCAGAGTTTTTAAAAAATGATTTAAATGAGACATTAAGTTTGTGGACATGCAGGCTACATGAAATGAGCACTAAACAGGAGAAAAACACTGTAAAGAAAGACATGGATGCAAAAAGAAATATAACATCAGGTATGCTGAAATGTTTTGGCTACAGAAAGGATGATGTTGACCAAGACCAGGTACTCTGTTGGCAGTCCTGCAATTGTTAACATCACATGCCACATGTCTGGCCATATAAATTGGCATCACAAAGCTCTGTAAGAGTCCAAAGTCAGACTTGAGTGCCATCAAAGCAAAAAAACTATTTTGGGATGCTTTTGCCAGTATTGGACCACACAAAAAAAAGACTGCAGACAGACAGACAGATACTGATGTGATCATTTTCATATCACAAAAGGTTCGACATCAAACAACACAGTTACCAAAGAGGGTCTTAAAAAGATTGGATTTCAAGTGTAAATGTATTTTGTAATACCACTATGCAGTAATTTTTCTTCAAGTTTCCATCCCAGGGCTGTACTAAAAATGCAAGGCACAAGTTGAAACCAAGCTGTGGAATATTATGCAGCTAAATAGGACAACAGAGCCCAACATGAGTCTGACCAACCACTTTATCAATAAGGACTTCCGAGTCAAAAGTCACTGTTTACAAAATGCATTTTCTCCAAATGATAGAAACATGTGCCTTATTAAATAAACTGTTTCACCAAACAACCTGCCCTGGGATATAACACTTTTCTTAAGCTTAAATCAGTTTGATAGTTTTAAATGCAATGTATGTATTCTGTGGCATTAATAAGAATGTTTAAATACCTCTGGAAGCTAATGTTGTTACAATTATTGTGGAACAAGTAAATTTGCCACTTGGTTAAAATTTCTATATTTTTGTATTAGATCACAGCGCTACGAAGTTTTACAGGTTTCAGTTCCCTTGCATTGGTGTCAACTCTTAGTGAGACAACTAGACAGTATATACTGACAACCTCGCCGATGCAAAGTAAATATAAATAGTATGTGGTGTGCACATTCAAGCTGCCACATAGATGAACACAGGTTCCTCACCCTTAGAGCTTTCCATCCTCCTTGGGCGCCATCTCTTACTGCTATACAGTTCACCAGGTCTCCCTCCTTCAGTGGTATTCCACCCAACACTTCACCACGAGTGAAGTAGACTGTATCGTCTATCATGCCATAGTCAAGACACAGCTGGGTAACCACACTGCCTCGCAGGTGGCTAATGTCCTCCATGCCTGGCAATCGGTACAGGATTAAACGTATTAGTGTTATACTACCAGCAATATAGAATGACTGAGATTAGGAAATAGACTTTATTTGTAGATATGTCGTGTTTACCTGGCGTATCGCAGAAAGTGTCGTTTCCATCCACCTCTACTGTCCTCCACAACGGAGACACCAGCTTGGACAGCATGTACCGCACGGCAGTAAGCATATCTGCAAATAAATGGTGGCTAAAGACGCTAGCTATGCACATCGACCAATAGGACAGAGCAGTTCTTAGCATCTCAAGCATTTGCCACCTAAAGTTATTTGTACATGAACAATTGCTGTGCTTTACTGATTTACAGACAGTGGCCAAACATATATATCTAACTAAAAAAAAAATAGAAAGCTGTTAATCCGCATAGCTTAAGTTCTTTAACTAATGCTAGTCAGTTCGGAGAAGATGCTATTGACACATCGGAAGTTGGCTAAAAGTTAGCTTAGCTACAGCGCCAAGTGCAGCACTTACAGGAAAGTAACGTTAAGGAACAAGAGAGGAGTGAGGATATTCTTAAATTACCGTGTTCAACACAAAATATGCAAGTCCAGTTCACGTGTTTTAGGTCGACACCTGCTTACTGCTGCAGCCTGACCTTCTCACGCTCCTCACAGGTACCTGTACGTGTGCGGGAGAGCTCGGTCACGGTTATGAGGAGGGGCGGTGCTGTGACAAACATGGCGGCTCTGCGTAAATTACCGCCAAAAGAGCCGCGTAATAGGAGGACTGGGTCGGGAAAACAATGCAAGTTTACATTTAAATTTGAGGTGAATTGTCTCCTACCGTATACTACTGACGTGAAAGTTGCAGTCAAATGGTTAAAAATCAGTATGTGAGGAGATTAAACTTAAATCTTTTAAGTTTCGTTAACCTGAAGAAGTTGGGCTCTTCTTGGGAAAATGGCTCTGGGTGATGCAGCGTTCAAACTATGTGGGATAGATGGGAAATAACGGCTTTGTTTACGAGTTTATATGTCATAAGTATATGATTATATTCTTTTATACCATGGTCTGGGTGAATACTCGATTCTGATTGGCTGCAGGGTGTCCATTAACAAGTGATATACGACACCTATAAAGAAGTTCCGGTCAAATAACCTGATCCTGTTCTAAATTAATGCGCTGACTCAAACGGTAGTTGGTAACCGTGGCAACAGAAACTCAGAACATACGTTAATATACGTTATTTCAGTTTATTTATCACAACGGCAAGACAGCAATAAAGCTGTGGCCGACCGGTTACCTTGGCAACGCGTCACAACGAGAGACATGAAATAGTCCGCTCAGCCGCTTGTTGTGGAAAACTTACGATTTTAACGGTAAAAAACAACATTAACGTATTAATAATTGATTTAATATTTATTTAGTAAGTGACCATGGTATAAGCGGGATAATGCCCTTCGAGGTGTCCATTATCAGAAATTAATGGACTTCGCGGAAGCAACCGTCCTCCGCTTCGCGTCGGACGGTTCACGCCTCCGCGTCGTCCATTAATTTCTGATAATGGACACCTCGTCGGGCATTATCCCTTACATATTGGCGCTTACTGTACATTGAATCTATACAGCATTGAAGCAGTTTAATTTGAGTTTGAGTTCAATGATTGTTGAGGCAAAAAAAGACATTTTTAAGCTGATGTGAGGCTTACATATGTATTTTATTTCATTGGTTTTTAGACTTTTTTTATTATTAGAAGTCAAGTCGCTGGTACCAGAGCTTCAGAAAATTTTGAGTTTATCCCAGTTGTTAATGCCATTTATATGTTAATGCGACGCTATTTACATTGAAATCTCGTCCTTACTATACCTTTCATGTAACGTGAATGCACCATACAATTTAAGTACCACTGCTCCCTCAATCCAGATTAGCTGTTCACCTCCAGCAATGTTTTTAACAACAACAACAAAAAAAAACCAGTGATTTTTACAAGATCATTATAATTTACTGAAGAAAAAAACACGTAGGGCATGAATTGATTAGTTTCTAGAAAGTCATTTTGAGTAACAACGTTTGCTGACATACATATCTGTAAACTGTTAAATGGCACTGGGCATGACCACTGTAAACTGCATCGTGCTGCACTTTCCCACAGTACCATCGCATTCACATCTGTGATCTGTCTGGTAAATATCTGTGTCCTCAGTTCACTGAATTAATGACAAACTGAACCGGTGAGTCATCAGTCGGCTGATGTGATCTGACCTGACTGCATAGTGTGAAATGTTCCTCTGTCATTATCCTCCTCTTATTCATACACTGTCACATTTTCTTTTACGTCACTCAGTATTGTTTCAGCATAAGGTCAACACTTGATGCGTTTGATCTTTTCAGCCTTCACTCTCACATGTAAGTATTAGCCCCATATTTTATTTTTATTCTCATTATGTGGACACAGTACCAGTTGTTCAGTGAGCATCATTTAACACTGGAAATGTGTTTAAGGCAGCACTGCTAAGGGAGCCGTGTATCACAGAACACAAAGCTTATATGTTTTTCTTCTGTCCACATGCATGAAGATGTAAGAGCCAATATCTCCTCTAAAGCTGTTTTTTTGATAAATATTGGGGACACTGACGATTGGATTCCTTGTATAGGAGCCTCTGTCTTACTATAATAGAACACAGTGATATGCAGGCATACGTCTTTGTCAAGCTTAGTGGCAGTAAACATAGTGCATATTTAGGAAGTCTGCCTGTTTACTGCCAGCCATTGCTCAAAATATACCATGTATTTTTAAGATGTTTGAATTAACTAGTATTGTCTTCCATGGAGGGTCATAAAAAATGGGCCCTCAGCACAACCTTTTTTCTTTACTTTTTTGAGTTTTTGCTTAAACAGTCAAATTTTAATATGATGAAATATTGACATTAAACTTCCTACTTTCTTTACTGTGCCATAACAATTCAATCTGAAAAGACCTGAAACAGGCCAGACATAAACAATTCAATAAATCATTCAGTGCGTTAATGTTCTGGTGGAAACCCCTAACTCTGTATCCTGAAGGTCTCCTGACAAATAACATGTGATCTAGTTTGAACCCACAGAGACAAACAATAAGAAAGCACTGACTTGTTTTAAAAGATAATGGAGTTTGGCATCAAACAGATTCACGTTATGCACCTTACTCACAGTCAGCATTTTGATATTTCCCATCACACAAGCAGAATTTTAAGGTCTAGCTTTTAAATGCATTAATATTATGGATGTCAGACTGGGAGCTGTCAAGGTAATGATCAAAATAACACCAACTCATTACATGTCCAGAGCAGTCACTGGAAATTAGTCTTCATAAGTAACTTCCTTGCAGTGGTTCAATTAAGCACAGAATAAAATGAAATAAAATCCTGTGCTGTGTATTAACATTCACAACTTCACATCTGATGTATTAAAATGACTGTTTCTATTAAACTCGCAATTTCAGGGATGTTTAAAATTTCAGAACTGAAACTGATACCATAAAAGCTATTGGATTTAATGGTCATTATGATGTGAATGCATGTATTTAACATTTAAATAAATTCAAACAAAGTCCCCACTAAGTACTAAATTAATTACTTAAATAAATAAATAATAGATTCAACTACGATAAAAAATAAGGTTGAGCATAGTGCACTGTGACTTGGTTCCTGTCCCATGTAAATGGACAGGGTAAAAATATCCCAAACTTTTTTTTTTAATTGCATACTTTGGAAAGGGCTCAGCAATTAAGCAAGGTACATATGGTTTTTAGTTAATGGACTTGAAAAAAAGAGTAAAGCCTGCAAAAACACTGAAATGGTCTGTATAGCAGATTTAGAGTTGTTTCCAAAAGGCACTTTTATGTGGTTGGTTTAAAATTCTGTACCGACAGGAGATTGTGGGTGGCGCTAGGACATTAACATCAGCAGTTTACATAGGAAGCGTTTAAATACTTTCCACGGTTGAGGCCCAGAATAGTTTCATGAGCACATGCAGCAGTTGTACAGTTTTAGCTGTTGGATGAGAACAATTTGTACACTGAATAACCACCCAAACTCTCTGTTGTTTTTGTCATATATTTTAAGCCCATTTTATTAAGCTTGAAGTTTTCACATTGCTTACCTCTGACGTGACTCTTTTGATCACTTATATGTTCTACTTAGTCCCTGCTTGCAGTGTTGTGTTCCAGTTTTTACCACAGGGAGGCAGTGGTGGTGCTCTTTGTACACACAACATCTACAGTTTCCACAACAGAGTGCAAATGAGGCCAGAGAAGGAATCAGATCAGATACTAATCTTAGAGTCTGAGTTGCTCTAACTGGACACTCTACCAGCTCTATCTAATGGCAACAAATGCCATGCAAATCTGTGCCAGCTATTAAGGGGACCAGAGGAAAAAACAGATTCCTCACTTAATCAGATAATGTTTGACGTGAGTTCAAACTTTCCTCTAATCAGCAGCTGAAGGTACATGAACAAGTATCAGTGCGGTGCTGGCAGTCTGGCAGCTAGAGTTTGGCCACAGCAGGTCGTGTCCTCAGAGTGAGAGTCGCTATCCTTTATTTAAAGAATTATTGGCCTGCCGTCGGTACTGCAAGGAAAAGTGTGTCACATGTGTAAGTGTTTACAGACATATTTGCAATTAGTTAAAACAGGGGAAGTAAACATTTTTGCACGTGTTGATGATGACATCGATTCAAAATGTGTTGACGTTACCAAAGCATGTTGTTGTCATCCGAGAGGTATCTCTACAGTTTGCTTTAAATTTTCCTTGACTGAGGTTCTTTTTGCAGTTTTTTCGGTGCTTTTGTTTTGTAAAGATCCATGTATCACCTATAATCAATGTCATGATAGCTGAAAAAGCAGTCAGTTCGAAAGCACAAATATTAGCAAAGGTTGCACTAAGCTTCTGGTATAACGATAATAAAAATGCTAACAGCATTTGTGTCTTGATCGAGATGTGAGCTTAAACAAGCACGGAGGTAGATTTTATTTTCGGAAGTGCTCAAGATACTAAATGGTTCAAAAATGACAATAATCGCAGTGTTAACCTGGATCCTCATGTGTGAATGGATTTGTATTTCTTGTTGCCTCCTACTAATTTCATTGACATTTTTTGTATTTTGTACTTTTTCTGTAACAAACAGAAAGTTTAGGAGTGATCACATAATTCCAGTATAAAAGAAACGCTAATGTGAAAATGATTCAACGCCATCCTATGTGTTAAATATCACTAAGGATTATTCTGTTCAGTACTCCTTACAATTGTGTAACCATCGTACTTTTACTTTTTTTCTCCCCACAGCTATCTGTTTTGATACTTAACTACCACTGACTGTCTCTAAATACCCCACAGGTTTCCTGAACTGCAGTTTTGAAGCTCACTGTGCTGCTTCCGGCTTGACTTGACTCCTAATTCCCAGCTCACCCAGCGATGGAGTGGACCTGAACGTAGACTTTAGCTATAAAAACCAAAACCTTGTTTCTAAAAGGCTGTAAACATGATTATTTCTGCTATAAAGTTGGGTGTTTTAGTGTGGGGATGAGTTGTTTTTAGCCTCAAGTGGCCATCTGAGGAACTGTAGTTTTTGGCATTTTGGCTTTATTTTTTATCAATGGAGTTTGCTGCTTGTTTGGCACAACATTATTCCTGCCTTTTCTTGACACATGTAGCAGTTCAGAGTAGCTTCTAGTTCAAGCCTTTATTTTTGTTCTGCGTGTCATTAAGTTAATGCAGTTGTGCACATATTTAGCATAAAAAAGGTTGATGTTTTCTGCTTTCAACAGCTTGCCTCCATTTTTGTCATGTCATTTCTGAGCTGCTTGCTTTTCCCATTTTTTGTGGCATGCTGAAACCAACCATGTTAATTAAGCATCTATTTACATATCTAATCAGACAATAATGTCACAAGTGCATTATATACAAGAGTGTGCTTAAACTTGTCTCCCACAGCAAATCACTTCAGCCCAGGCCATGTGAAGAATTTGAACCTGTGTGCAGAGCTTTTGTCTCCCTCTTCAGGCAGCAATAGTAATTACACCAACTTTGTCGACCCTGCTTGGGTTTTGCTCTTTGAAACTGTTGTCACCTCCCCTTATGCAGCCACGCTCCTTCATCTACATCGCTTTGGTTGCTCCTAACTTCAGCTCTGCTAAGCCAATCATTGCTGGCTTACATAAAACATTGCTACTGGTGCACCAGCATGGGAATGTTGCTACAAAAGCCAGATTTAAAACTCTGATATACTGTGAAATACAGAGAGATTTACCTGGCGCTGATAGTTTTAATCAGCACAGTTTGAACTTCTCTGGAAAGGACCTGAATGTAACAGATGTCCATTTATATGTCAACGTCCCACACTCTATAGCTTTAAAGAACAATTTGACATTTTGGAAACTACATTACTTCTTGGCCGGGACCGGTGCCTTCCTAAAGCCTCCTCTGGTTGTCTGGCAACCTCCAGGCCAAGAAATAACCTGGTCGGTGAGCACAACGTTTTAAATAGGGTCAAGTTTTTTAACTAGCAGATATCACCACAAAGCAGTTGATGACTAATAAGACAAGGATTTTTGTGTTACAATCTTTTTGAAATTCTATGTTAATGCAAATGAATCATTATATTTCTAAAAATGCTCTGATTTACATATATTTTCAGACAGAAATATGAACAATGGGTTTAGTTAGCTTCAAGCTTTTAGTTTCATTTTTGTTGACATGTGAGTCAGCAACAGTCAATGTTTTTTTTACAGAGGGGGTTTTGGAAATCTCTATCACTTAGTAAATCAGTAAATACTTTCCGTAGCCATAACACAAGCGAAAGCAAAAGCAAGATTTTCATGATGTCATTTGGAATAAAATGTTCTGTAGATCAGGCTTTATGGAAATAAGTGCTACGGAAGTGGAGATTCCTGGCTCAGCGTATGAGCAAAATTCTTTTTAAGAAACCAGGCTGTAACGATATGTACTACATTTAAAAGCGACACATGCAAATAGAAAAAGTGTACTAAAAGAAACACCTAAATGTGTATTTTGGATGTCTCCTCTCCACTCATTGTCCTAAAATGTCAGAATTGACAGGCCCATTAAACATTTTATCTATAGCATTTTGCTTTAACCAAACAATATATGATGTCTTTCGTATTTATTTATGTTAAGGGATGCTGGTAGATGGATTTTATTTGTGATTTAAGAAACTCTTCATGCTTCTATTTTATTAGGCAGGTGCGTAGAAGAGGAATACGCATTTCCTACAGTGTCCAAAACACTCCTGCATACTGTTGAACTTGCCAAAACACATATTATGGCTAGGCTGCATGAAAAGACAACACTTGCACATGAGTTTTTGCCTTTTATGCATACTGCCCAAGGAAGCGTTTTTATTCTAACACAGGAACACATACTTGTGAACAGTGGCCGGAAGACATAAAACACACAACACTTCTCACTCACAGCACCGTCAACACTTAACTGTCTCAACCAACTAAACCATAAAAACCACAAAAGCACAATGAGGTACAAACACTAATAACAATGTTAAACCAACATGAACCACAATAACAACTTTTATAACCCCATCACCTCGAACTTCCATGGTGCATTGCGGCACAAAAGTTCAGTCGTAGCAACCGGCTCTGGGGTCGCTACAATATATCTGTGAGGCTTTGGTGTCAGACCTTAATCAGACAAATGGTTTGGCAACGATCATAAATACAGAGTGACTTTAACTCTCTAACCAATCAACATACCCCACATACTATAACGTTACATACAAAACATCAGTTCACTAAGCATAAACATGTTCCAAAAATTATCAAAATTGAATGGGTAAAATCCTAAGTTATGCATGCTAAAAATCCCCTCAGTCCAAAACTGCAATCCCCCAAAAAAACTCAACTTTCTGGTTGCATATGTAGTTGAACCTGCAACTGCGAAGAATAAATTCCACAATATACATATTAAAGACATTAGACATGACAAATAGACAAGGAAAACATCTTTAATGCATCATCTCAATGATAAATTTACTCGAAACCCTCCCTGTACAATATGTAAATACAGTCAGCATCCAGATCTCCAGAGTCCATGCAACATTAATGAATACATACATAAATGAACACAACTCACTCACACACTGATTATTGATATGATTTTTTAAATATTTATATATATTTTTTTCGCTCTCTTTATTATCTTTTGTGTGCGTGTGTGTGTGAGTGTGTGTTTTGTGGAATATATTTACTCCTGATTTTTAGTCTTTTTGTGCCATAGACCTATTTATGCTAAGCCTGGCTGATGCCTATAAATAATAGATGATGGTTCGAACTAAGAGTGGATACCAGCTGTCTCTGCTCAGAAAAAAAATGAAGATAGTATCACCTTTATTGTAAATATAAGCTATTTTTGAACCTTATTTCTTAAAGCAGCATGCTTTGCATATTAACCCTATTCAGGACATTTGGTTTAGGTGACAGGTATAGTTTATTTATTTTTGAAGATTTTTTTTTTTATATATATATAAAAAGAGGGATATTTGTCATGCATTTGGACCCAATAATACGTCAACTTATCAGAAAATTTATTTAGCATAGTATAAAAGTCTATGATGAATACCAACAAATATTTTGTACATACTATTTCTTGGGGTCCAGTGGACCCTCAAAGGTCTTCTGCAACATGAAAGTCCTGAATAGGGTTAATTGCATGTTCTTTTGTGCATTGGTTTCCTTATTTTTCTTGAATATAACATGTCTGGATACCTTGAATGTCCCCAAGAAGATCAATAAAGTATTTATCTTTGGGTTTTTCTATTTTTCCCCCAAAAATGTCTATTCCTTTATGCATTGGAGGTTAACTGTAAGCCTAATAAATGTCTCAGTGCTGTAGAGGACTACTATGGATGAGATGGTGTTTATAAGACAGTGAAGGAGAGAGTCGGGGGGGTCTCCTCCTGCACACATGATTCCTGGCTACGCCCCTGATCATCATATCAGAGATGTGAGAGGAGCGGATGAGAGCACAAAGAGAGAGAAGGGAAGAGCAAAGACAGAGAAGGAAGGAGGAGGTCTGCCGAAACTCCGCCTCTCTGGTCTCGGATCCTCTCGCATTCCTCCTCCACAGCCCCCTCTCAGGATAGAGAGAGAGAGAGAGAGAGAAAAGGGAAGAAGGAGAAACAGAAGAAGAAGAAGGGCGCACCGAGAAGAAGAAGGAGCAGAATTTAGAGGGGGAGCAGCGAAACGACCATGGCAGTATCCAGAGCGCCTCAGCTTGAGATAGTGTCCGATCCCAGCGCACTTCCAGCCCCGCTGATCACGGCACGGAGCCTGCAGGCGCACAATAGACAGAGTCCGGATGAATGAGGAGCCGTACCTGGGCCGCGGACAAAATGAGGGTCATCTTCATCCAAAACGCCGGTTTCGTCGCAGCTTTCTCGCCTTTTTCGTGATGTTGGCAGCGTTTTCGGCACGACAGATAATGTGAATTAACCACAGCTAAGAGCATGTCAAGTCCATTGAGGAGTGAGGAGATCAGACCGATTTAGTTTTTTTTTTTTTTTTTTTTTTTTTTTTGAAATGGGATGGATCTTATATTATAGCCAATAGCATCTTTGAATGGAAAGTGTGTTCAGCTTCTGGCATGCAGCCTGCTGTCGAAATCTGAACATAGGCGATTATATATATATTTTAATAACCATATTGGCACTAGAATTAATTTTAATCCAGTGATAGGATAGAGGAGTCCAGTTATTATGGTGGATTTTGTAGATCTTCGTTAGTAATGCGTTGGTAGATTGATAATATAGCGATAATAACATGATCAAAGCCAATTGATCAACCGAGACAATCTGGAAATGTTATTTTTTCCACGTGTGATGACATGACTAGCGTTATTCCTTGTAATTTATTTATTTATTATCACTATTATTAGGCCTATAAGTATTATATTATCAATTTTCTTAAGTAGGTAGTTTGAATATATATATTTAACAGTGGGAAGCTTGTTCGGACGCTTCCCTAGTGAGATGGAAACCGCTTATTTATCGCCCCACCGGGGGGTCACCCGTCCCGACGCCCAGAAAGGCCAGAGCGCGGCGGGCAAAGCGGCGGTGGGCGACCTCTCCCCCGCACCTCCGGCTCCGGCTCCACCTCTACCTGCCGGCTGCTGCTCACCCGAGGAGACCCCGGCAAGCAGCGATGGACGGAGGAACTCGGGCGTGAAGAAACACCACCACAAGCACAACCTGAAACACCGCTACGAGCTGCTGGAGACGCTGGGGAGAGGCACCTATGGCAAAGTCAAGAAGGCCATTGAGAGGCACTCCGGCAGAGAGGTGAGCCACCAGCTGGACACATCTGGCACGATGCTCGGAGTGAACACGTGCATACCTTTGTAACGTCATGTTATTCTAATTGGGTTATTTTAGTCAATTATTGGATAAAAGTGGCTTTCCAGTGGGTTTATTCCTACTGCTCTTGGGAAAGACTGTCTCTGCCTATAAATCAACACACAGCAGTGACACAGAAAAAACTACTATTTACAAAGTGCAGTGTATGTCTGGGCTATATGATGCTGAGGGGGCTGAATCCTGGTTGTAACAGTAGTCCCCCACTAAACAGGTACAGCTCTGCTTCTGTAACGCCCTTCACCAGTCACTACAAACAGCACTGGTCCCAAATTAAGTGGTTTGTTGCCCTCAGAGGCTTGTGCATGTCCTTCCCCCGCTGGGAATCCCCCCCATGCTCCAAAAAAGGCCCATGGGGCCAGGGAGCTGCACTGCACACGCCTTGTCCTGTGCGGGGCCTCACGACCGGATGCTGGAGTGCAAATTTGGCTACTGACAGACTGATGTGACCCTGGTAAACATCCTCACAAGCAGCTGAAAGTTCCCCCAGAGATGCTACCAAGGCTGATTCACTTTTTTTGTGTGTGTGTGAACAACTTTATATATGCAACACTGTGCAGAAGTTTAAAGTCTTTTTCAATTCGTATCCATCTCATCAAGCAGGCATATGATCAGGTCTCAGATTCATTCTGCAGCGCATGACAAACTATATATAGACAACCCAAATCTGCAGAGGAGCAGTGGCAAGCTCTTCAAGATGCTTGGAACAACCCACCTGCCAAGTAGCTTGAAAAACTGGTGCTGTTATAAGGGCAAACATTGACTGGATTTAGTTTTTTTTTTGTTGTTTACTTCACTTTGCATGTTGTGAACTGATGAGTAAAACAATTCATCACATTATTTTTAGCATCAGTTTTAGCAGTTGAGAAGTTTGCACAGTTCTGTAAAGTTACTCCTTGTTTGAATCACACCGTATGAGTTTCTTTGGATGGGTCAGTCCGCCACTTTCTGTTTCTGCATTTAAAGTGATTAGCTGTACTCGTCATAGAAAACCCATCATCTGCTGTTATGTCCCCGCAGACCCGTACACTTCTCCAAATTTCCACGTGCGGCAAAATATGACCCCTGTGCCCACTCTGGCAGGGCACGAGGAACTTTCCATGCGCTGGAAATGCCAGGGGGACACTTAACACAGGTCAACAATGTCTCCAAATGTTTCATAGCTCCTGACAAATGAGAGTTCAATACAGTAACCATAAACCCTCTGGTAGAGCTTATTCTCCTTGACCTACTTGTGAACCATCTTACTTTCACTCGCATCACAAAACGGCACTGTGTATGCTTGCAGTTCAGGTCAAAGTGGTTTATTTGATCTCACATTGTTGGCTTTTCTTGACTTTGGTTGAGGGAGTCATAGAATTTGTCACATGGTCTACATTTCTAAGGTTTCTGAAACCATGGAATAGAGCAAACCATGTTGGTAATGAAGTTGAAAAATAAACTACAACCCTGATACCAGAATTCTGCATACACAAATGCATCCTTGTGGGTCAATCCCTCTATTTTCTGCTGAGCACAGCATTCGACTTGCAACAGAAAAGTACAGGAGTAAAGTATAGGACCTTCCATCACTGTGTTTTGTCTGAGACTGTCTTGAGGAAGTCCTTGAAGAAGCAACGTCTCTGCACGTGGAGTACCGGCAGTGCATGACTACCAGCCACCTCATGGGTCACGTGCGTCCGGCACTGCGTTGCTAGAGTTTACTTGACCTCTGACCCAGAGGAAGTCCCTTGTACCCGTGTGGCAGATACAGCAGCGGCGGTGAGACTGTTATGCAATCATGTCGTCTCCCTGCACCTTTTCCTGCCTCACTCCAAGAACACAATGAGAAAAGCAGAGCGAGGTGATAAACTGAGGAAGTTGTGCGACTGTGTGTGTGTGTGCACGTGTGTGGGAAAGAACTGGAGGCACTTGAGGAAGATTGATTAGATGTGGGCGCATTTAGTGTGTCAGCAAAAGCAGAACTGAGCAACTGTCTGTTTCGATCTGGAAAGCCATATCTCATACTGCTTGGCAGCTTAGTTGAAACCCAACATTATATAAAGTGCAATTGATCACAGAGATCATCGTGGAGATATGTGACATATGCACAAGCTCATGACTCCAGAAGATGTGTTCCATGTTTGTATACTCGTGAGAGAGATAGAAGGACACTGTGAGAGTTTTAATGCATTATATGCCATCTAGATGACTGTAGTGAAAAGGTCGTGGTGACAGCCAGGCCTAAAATGGACACTGACACATGAAAGGCCATCCCCAGCAGGAAATGAGATTGGAAGGGAAGGTTAATATCCTGTATGGAAGATCCATCACAGGCAGGAGGGGGTGAGCAGTTACCACAGAGATACAGGGAAGCCCACTACCATAACAAGGGAGGGACAGCCTCAGTTAAAGGGGTTACAGTCATATTAATATGAGCTTAAAGCACCAGATTACATCATTCCCCAACAATGGATTCAATGAGGAGGTACGCAAGAGGGAAAACACTGACATTCCTCTGCTATATGTGGTGCCGCTGATGAGGTATTATGATTCCTGGCTGTGTTTGAGAATATAGTTCTCTGGAAAAGTGACGGGCCTCCTCCTCCTCCTCCTCCTCCCACTCACTCTCTACCTCTCTCCTCTTTGTCTCCCCCCCTCCCACCACCAGCAACTCTGACTCAGACACACAGTCGACACAACAGATGATCATGATCTTTAAACGATGCAGGGACGGACGAGCTTGTGATGAATACTTCATCTATTTTAATGGCCTGAGAAAGCTCAGGAAGATGTCAGGCTCCACTGAAGCGAAACATGGACTTTCACTTCAAACAAGCTCTTTTGAGAACAAGGGTTGGGTCAGAAGGGGGGGGCAGATGAGGCCGCTCCATACCTGGCAGGGGCCAGCATGGGCAGCAGTGCAGCGCCTGTTTACTGTGAGTGACAGTAATAGGGATCCACTTAAGGACAAGCGTAGCTGTGTCAGCCGGCCGGGCCAGCTGGCAAGTGGCTGATCTGCAGTCCTGTTTAATGATCCACATCGGGGTCAGGGCAAGAGAACATGAGGAGATACACAAGAGATACCTGGCTTTGTCTCAAGCCCAATGTGGGAGAGCTGGCTCATTCAGTGAGTTAGCCTACAGTGTAGAATTAAGATAATGACTGTTAAAGATTGATTACAGTCCGTCTAGGAGAGAAAAAGCTTTTTGGTTTTAGGCAGCAGTTTTACAGAGACATTTTACTTGCCTCTGCATGTAACTTTCATAGACCGTTTCTCAATTATTTCCTAAATTACGGAATTCCTGCGTTAAATCCAGAAAGGTGACTCACATTCAGCTTGACTACGAAACACCAGAGTCACTCACATTTTGGGGATCAGTGATAAAATCCTGATGATTCTGATGAGGTAAAGGAAACCATCAGTGTTAAGACACAAACAACTTTTACCAATTAAGAACTCAGCATGTGAACCCCCTGGACCCTGGCTTGTTTATTATGGTTTCATTTCTTTAAATTCTATGTAATCAAGGCGTGCTCTGGATGGGAGCTATTCCGGTTTGGGGTTATTTTTATTGATGTACACGGTAATTAGCTTGGCACTCGCTACTGCCTGTGGTTTCTGCTGCATGGAATAAAGCTGGGTTCCTCCGAGTACTGCAGCTTAGCTAGGAGAGGACAAAAGTTTAAACTAACAGAACTTCGGAGTGAACAGACTCTATATGGACCTGATCAAAGGAAAC
Organism: Stegastes partitus; assembly: GCF_000690725.1. Taxonomy (NCBI): domain Eukaryota; kingdom Metazoa; phylum Chordata; class Actinopteri; family Pomacentridae; genus Stegastes; species Stegastes partitus. The sequence continues at coordinate 532,683 of NW_007577796.1, forward strand.
CCAGGACTCAATCCAGAATGTTTAGGCTACAATTAGAGTGATGTGCTAGACTGTGTACTCTCGATCGGTTTATTTGGAGAAGGTTGCTAACCTCTCATTTATGGAGTGCATAGGTTAGTGGTTTGAGTGCATCCAGTTGCGGCGGTCGCATTGCCATGAGAATGAAAAATCATCAAATCAAGTGCTGTTGTTGACTGTTGAATCTCCTGTAACAGACCCATTTGGCGAGGCGATTACACTGAATCACTTCCTCGACCCCTTCTCATTCTCCCGATTCCTCCATAAAACTCCCAGCAGGCCGGCTTTTCAGGCTGTTTCAATTGTGGGCCATTACCAGTTCTTAATCAGAATGACTAAAAATAAGAGGCTGGTTGGTGATTCGTGTCTTCTCAAGGACTTTTTGACAGGGGAGGAAACATGGCTGTGTAGGTTAATACTGACAGTTTGATTAATGGAGGAGCACTCTGACCTCCCGACCTCCCTTCCTTCCTCCAGAGATTGCGAACACCTTGCTCACCTCTATTTCAGGATGCTCATGGTCCTTATGTGCTCCAGGGATGATGGTGTTCGCCGGCCAGTCAGTTCATCCACCACTTTGGTGCAGACTGACATATATCAACAACATTTAAATAGATTACCATAAAATCCTGCACAGACACTGATGGTGTCCAGAGGGAGAAGCCAACTGACTTTCCTGTATCCTGCGACTTTTTTCCACTCACGGCACCATGAGGTTCACATTTGTGGTTTTTAGAGAAATGCCTCCATAATTGTTGGATTGATTGCCACACAAATTAGCACAGACATCCCTGGTCCCCACTGGATGAACTGCAGTAACTTTAGGGATCTCTAAACTTTTTCTCTCGCACTCACACTTTCAGTTTGTCTGACACTTTTTTATGACTGCATTCCTGAAAAGATAAAGCCATCCAACAGCCCGAGCTGCACTTTGTGCATAGTGCTAGTAAAATGCAAATGTTCGCCTTGTAATGCTAACACACTAAGGTAGCATAGGGAACATGGTGTCTCACATTATACCTCATAATGACATCTATAAGCATGTTAGCATGGTGACGTTAGCATTTAGCACAAAGCTCTACTGTGAGCTGGTGTGGCTGTGCCTGAAATCACTAATGACTAGAGCATTGTACGGAGTGAGCCTATTGAGTGTCAGTGATACATGGAGTAGTGAATTAGTGTACCGGGGGACACACAGATGATTAGTTTTATGTTTTTCCCAACAGCTGTTTCTAGGTAAGTGGTTGCCATGGAAACATCGTGTTTCCCTGTGTGAATCTGCCTTCTGGTGTTTCTATTAGAGAGGAGCTGGCAGCACTTATCATAGCCTGAGCTTTAATGCTGACTAACACTTTGGTTCTTTTTCACCTTCACTTGACTTCATGTAGAGTAAAATACACAGTGCAAAACTGGGATTAGATCTCTGTCTGTTAGACCCTGGCTGGTATGTCAGCAAGCCTTGTTGGGGTCAAAGGTTATCACACAGACCTTGTAGGGCCCCTGAAAGGGGAGGTAAATGAGATTGATTTTTTTTTTTTTTTTTTTACAAAGAGATGAAGCAATGTTTTTACTGAGGCAGACAGGCATCACACAGTGTGCAGAATGTATTGTGCAAGTTTAATGTACATTTTATAGTTCACTGATGAGATAATGCGTGTGACATAAATGCATTGTCTTTTAGTCCCATTTTATGTACACATGTTTATGTAATCTGCCTTTTTGAATAAAGGAACTTGTGTTTTAAACTGTTACACATCGTGCTCTCAAGATGTCTTTTACTTTGAACCCTAAATTCTTCAACTGCAAAGTTTAAGTTTTATGTTGCTGTAAGTCATCTGATCAAAGTGTTTTCTGTCTCCTGTTTCCAGGTGGCTATCAAGTCAATTCGGAAGGAGAAGATCAAGGATGAGCAGGACATGGTACACATCCGCCGAGAGATCGAGATCATGTCATCCCTCCGCCACCCACACATCATCTCTATATATGAAGGTGAGGGTCATGTCTGGAAACACACGCACCCCCGTGACAAATCCTAGACACTCGTTTGACTTGAACACACATAAACAAAAACACACAAGTCCAAAATTCTTCTCTCCCTCAGCTCATTTAGCACTCGTGGCCAAGCTGCAGGACTGTCATGTTATGACATGCAGATGTCATAATAAGTCCTGGACTACAGCTCTGGGATGTTATTCATCTTCTCTGTCTGGCTGCCTGGGCCAGTAAAAGTCTGGATGGTTTTGACGGTGTGCGTCTGGATCTCTCTGAATGTGTGTGCGTGTGTGTGCATGTGTGTGTGTGTGTGTGTGTGTGCTGAAAGTTTGTGTTTATAAGAGGGGTGATATTCTAAGGGATTGCCTCTCCCACATCTAAGAGGTCTCATCCCTTGTCTACTCTGGTCTTGATCTCAGGGCCAGACATCTGCTGATACTTAGAGACAACTGCAGCTGGGAACCAGACTGTACTTGTGCATGTGTGTGTTTGCACATATATAAGTCCGTGTATGTATATATATATAGATAGATAGATATATGTGTGTGTTTGTGTCAATGTATAAGCCTGTGTGCATGGTTGCATGTGTGTGTGTGTAGCGAGGGAGATACTGGATTGACCCCAGTCACCCAGGCTTGCACCCTGTCTGACTCTGGACCAGTGCTATGCAGTGGGAGGAAAGGCCTTAAGCCTTCCTTGGAGCAACGTCAACATATATCTACCTCAGGAAGCAACCCTCTAAATATCAAAGCCCTCAAGTCAAGCTCAGACAGCACGCATATTTATTCTTGAGGACCTCCTTTTTTGATACCTGTCCTTTTGCATGACCTTAACCTCACTGCAAGAAAACGGAGATTAGAATTAATGGTGAGTGTAAAGCTTGAACAATTCCCATTGAATTTTTTTTTCAACATATTGCCAGCAATTAATCATCCCTTATGATGTAGTCTTGGCCTATTTGCAGGCATTTAAAGTCACAAGGCGTTACAGTGTGAGCTGGTTTCATATGATTTGTGACTCGTGACTATTTTTATGCCCATGTCAACAAAGCAACAGTTTCAATGCCCTTTTCAGGATAGCTGCCCTGGCACAATCGCAGCAGGTTGTGTGCCACTGCCCAAACTGGCTTAACCACTGCCCTTTGTTCAGTTTCAAAGTCCCCAGGTCGTTATCAGTAATGTGTATATGCAACAAACATCACTATTGGTCATGGGAACGTGCCAGCAGTCAGCTGGAGGGCTGAAGTGCAGCTGAGTTTAATGTGTTTTGTAAGAGAATGATTAAAAGTACACACAGATTTATAAACTCAGACGAGCCTGTATGGTGTTCCTTTGTGTTCTGCCTTGCTTTATACGCAGCCTGCTCCACCAACAAACTCAACCAGACTCATTGCTCTTGCTCTTTGGTGTTTCTCCTCAAACCCAGCGTTTACTGTTGTGGCCTGGCCCCCGCCCAGCCTTGCTTTAGAGATATATAGGAGGCCCAGAGATTTGTGTATCCGGCAACACCCTCTTCAACAGCCCCTGCTAACTGCCTTGTGTGAAGCAAAGCTGAACCAGATGTGTGCGTGAAGATTGATTTTTACCACTCCCTCACATTCTGCATCCATCAGCATGCTGTGTGGGGCATTTAAAGCGGATTTTGGTCTTTGCTCCTCAGGCATAGCCATGTATCTTAGTGTCCTCCTTTCAGAGCAGCTAGTCAACCCCAAAGAATGCTGTAAATGCACAAATTGATACATCCACATAAAATGTTACTACCATGTTTATGTGTGTTGAGGGCTTTTTTATAGTAAGATGAGGAGACTGAGGCCAGCAGCCGGGTATCTGGTCCATAGTCTGACACATTAACCTCCGCAAAACCAACATAGTGTACAATCTTGTTACCTTCAAACAGGTTTGCTTTTTCACCCGTGCCTCCAGACTTTATGCTAAGCTAAGCTAACTGGCTGCTGACTACAGCTACATATATGCAATACAGCTATGAGAGTGATTTCCATCTTCTCATGTTATTCTTGCAAGAACACAAATAAGTGTGCTTCTGATGATCTTGCTGTTGGGTAAATAAAGTCAATTCAAGCAATAACCGAGAGGTACTTAGCATAGAGACACCTAAATCCAAAAGTTTACATTTATATATTTTCTGCTTCAGTATTACACTTTGTAGTAGAACTCGGCTTCTTGTCCCATGTGCAAGTTTGCAACAGCGGTCTGTCATCAGTGCAAACATTGGGACAATAGGTGCTAATTAGTGAGATGTGAGGGCCTGACCTGTGAACAAAGCCCAGTGAGTGACAGCAAGACTGCAGTGACGGCTGGCATACCCAACAGGCCATAACAAACCCAAGTTATGTAAGCCAGGTAATTACTGCAGCACCAGGGGTCAAAGGTAAATGGGAGTGCAAGCTGAGAATTGGCTCTCCGTGCACAGCCTCACCAAGGATCGCTGCGAATGACACCCCAGGTCAGCACTCTGTCCGCCAATCAGAGGGCCAGATCAGCTCTGCCCTCCAGAGTGCTTGGCTTACGTCCCGTCTGTTACTTCCCAAGCAGCCAGACAGTCACAATAAGGAGGGTTACCATCACTCAGCAACTGTGTGTTTTGGTAGAGGATTATATCTTTAAAAGGACCCTGGGAGGGATGGAGTGAGAGAGGGAAGGGAAGGGAAGGGAGGCCCCTGAGGAAAGTAGTGTGACAGACTATGAAGGTGCTCACTCAAGGGTGCAGAAAGCAGAGGCCCTCACCCCCGGTGACCCTGCTGTGTGGGAAAATCAACACACACAATATGTAGCAACATGGCTGACTGTGTTGTTGTCATCTCCTCAGTGCTTCCATGGTCTTTTCTTTTTTTTGTGTCCTCCTCTCTCCAACTAACCACTGTCATTCCCTTCATGCCAAGGAGTATGAAGTATGTTGCCAAGCTGAAATTATACAGCAGAAGGCTAAAAACTGACACAGAATGATATGTTTGGTGACCTACGTTTGGATAGCAATGACTTACAGTAATACAACTGTAATAGCAATACTTTCAAAAGTCAGCAGATGTGTAACAAAGCAGCATTTTCATTCATGTTGCTGTAGATTTTAAAAGTCAGACTGAAGCTTACTTACCCAACATTGATTTCTATCCTTATCCTGGTTTTGCTTTTTTTCACATAAAGTCAAAAGACACAGTATAATGTCACTGTTGAAATGAGAAAAAATTACATAGACGAAAAGTTGACATGAATATTACTTGGTTTCCGTTATGATTCACATATATAAATACAGCAGTGGCAATTTAATTACACCGTTAAAGAGGGTGCTCTTATCTGTGTTGACTCGTGAATCACTTATGAGTAAAGCATAGCATGGCATAGTCAATTATAAGGCCCACACTCTGTTTGGTGGTGAGGAATATGGGAGTGTGTTGTGAAAAGTGGAGACATGATGTGAAGCTGAAACATTATGTGTCAAGGGTATCATTTCACACTGTAGCAGACTCCCTGTCCGTGAAGCTAACTCTTTGACTTCGCAGTCTGGTTCTCGCTTTTCGATCTGTTTTTGCTGCTCTCCGCTTGCTCCGGTCTCTGAGGAGTGGGCTTGATTGAGTTAACAGCCCCTCCCTGCCATGTTGTGAAGCAGCCAGACACATGAGGTGGGGTTCGGATGATGTAACCCCGGGAGAAGTGTAGAATTGTAACGTGCTCTTCTGGAATTTGGATTCCTGCTCCAAAACTAAAAGGGGGGCAATCTGGTTTACTCTGCTTTTTACATAACAATTTATATTTTTTAACATGATAGCATGAACCTGGAAGCGCTTTAGAATTTGTCCTCCCATCCCCCGTTGCCGTTAATGTAGATAGATTTTTCTGAAATGAGATATTAATGGACTCCAATTATTTCCTTATCTCTTGTCAGTGTTTGAGAACAAGGACAAGATCGTGATCGTGATGGAGTACGCCAGCAAGGGCGAGCTGTATGACTACATCAGCGAGCGTCGGCGCCTGAGTGAGCGAGAGACACGACACTTCTTCAGACAGATAGTCTCTGCTGTGCACCACTGCCATAAGGTGAGAAAACCCATTCCATGGTTTACACAGAAAGAAACGCGCACATTCATTTTCCGGTCACTAAATCTCTCAATGCCTCTTTCGCATACATCCAGACTTTGTTTTCCAGGCTTATTATAACACTAACCATGCGCCTCCACAGTCAGCCATATAGCCAGTTAATCTGCAGGCCCTACACAGTATGCTTTTCTTGGCGCACGGGTCTTTGGGAGTCATCTGTTTCTGAGTGAAGATGGAACACAGGCCAGTTTAATTCAGGCTTATGCTCCGATTACAGCGCTGTGCAACAAACAAGCCCCACATTAATTCTGTGCTCATCGGTTGCCGCACGCACGGCTGTACGTCCCAAGATACCCCCAGAGCTGTTTTCTTCCCCTGGAGATTAATCTGGCCACACCCATGTCAACCCCTGTTCCACACCTCACCGACTCCCATCAAAACCCCAAGGTCCCTGGGCTTATTTGGACGGGCTCCCCTCTTGTCATGCTCTTCTTCTTCCCAGCTGGAGATAGAGATGATGTCATGGTCCTCGGATAGGAGAGTCCCAGACAGCCATGAATGATGAATCATCACCACCAAGCGCAGCCTCCCGCCGGGTGGGGTGGTGTGAGTCACTGACACAAGAAGCGAGCAACCACTTCTCCCTTGTATCCACCAATCACGGTCATGTGAACATCAGCACCATGCCAGACAATAACCAATGGGAGATGCCATGCACAGCAGTGCAAGCAGGCTCGGGGGGGTGACGGGTGAAGTCACTCCTCCACATCTGAGCTGGGTTCCGTCTGTCTGCATACCACATGTTAATGCCGGCATTTTTTTTCTTAAAACCAATGCATTAACAGCATAGTTGTTTTTATCCCGAGATACTGTGAGAACATCATTCATACAGGGTGGTAATTACAGGCTCATGTTTATGTGACACGTGTGAGTCGATTTAAAAGGGAAAATCACAGCAGATGTCAGCATAAAGACTCTTGAGGGGACAAGACCAATTAAAACGTACTAGACCAACAGGCTGCCTTGATTTCCCCAGAGAGCCGCAAGCTATCTTTGTCAGAGTAAATCATCTCTTAATACAATGGACTGTTTATTACTTGGATCCATCTCTCATGAATAATGAATTCACTGATACATCAATCATTTATTTATTTATTTTCTTTTCCTCATTCATTTTCAGAATGGAGTGGTGCACAGGGATCTGAAACTGGAAAATGTGCTACTGGATGAAAACTGTAATATTAAGGTAAGTTTGTCCCTTGATCTTTGATGCGTTACCCCTCAGACTATAATACCTCACCTCAAATGATCTTTTTATGAGGGATTAACCATCACATGGCTTGTGTAAAGTTCACACATACGCCTCTTTCCACAGATTGCTGACTTCGGGCTGTCCAACCTCTACCATAAGGACAAGCTCCTGCAAACCTTCTGTGGCAGCCCGCTCTATGCTTCACCAGAGATCGTCAATGGGAGACCGTACCGTGGCCCAGAGGTGAGGCTCAGTGAACCTAAAACCCCAGCTGTGTGTTTGGCAACTTGAACATTTATTATCTTCCCTTGAAAAGGAATTTGGTATCTTTCACCTTATATAGCTTCCATCGTTTTTAACTCACCAGTGATTATCATCATCATCATATACAATGTGGTGGTTATGCTTTATTTTCAGCCTTTTTAATGGCATTAGTCCCTAGTCAAGGGGAGGTCTCTCTTGTAACTCCACAGTGGGTCAGTGTAGATACTTTCTGCATCCTTCCCCTGTGCACCTCTTCCTACAAGGTTTGGGTCCTTTGAAGTGAGGAACTGGAGGATGGTTTTTGCTCACTTTCCCTTCAGCTTGATGGGATTGGAATGAGCTCCACAGCCTCAAAGAGCACTCGTGGTTAAAGTCAGCATCTAACCAAATAGTTTTGGTGAAAGAAACAGTGAAAATGTCTCCCTAAAACCACTTATCTGGAAAGTCCAGAGTCATTCTGTAGGGTGTTGTCTCGACAACTGCATCAGTTGCATAAAAGAAAGCAACTTAGGGGAAAAAAAAGTTTCATTTTTAGATATTCAAGTCCAACCGTTCAATTTTGCATGATTCACTATAATTTACTCGAGAGTGCTAAAAACTACAGCAGTCTGATTGCGATCGAAATTACAGAACCACGGTTGGGGTGAGGCCACAAATTACAGAAAACACAGGCAACAAAAATAGAACACAACAATAGTGCGTGCCCTGTCTCGCCCTCGGGAATGGGCCAATGGCAACAGAGGAGCGAGACATTCTTGATGTGGGTCCAGAGCCTTAAAGGAAGTACACCAGCTCCTTAACTGGCCCTATCTGATTTCCTCTTCCTAGACTATGTCTCAAAGCTTTAGCTGCAACCATCAGTAGCACATTCCTCAGAGCATCTCGTCTTCCCCGATCTAAAGTCAACGCACACTTGTTCTGTCGCATTATCCCTCTCACTCACACACACAAGCACACACAGACAGGTCATCAGCTTCTCTCCAGCGAGTTGTCAGGAGTTTAGGCTATCACGACTCTGCTATCTCTGCTGGTCTCATTACCCTCTTCCGCTCCCACCACTTCCCCCCATGGCTCTGCACCTCCTCATGCCCCAGACACAAACTCTTATGTAACTGCTTTGAAAGCCACATTGCATTAAGTTAGTGGTCAGAAAGTCCTTGCTTCTGCCTGACGGAGCAGGAGAGAGAGCGGAGGCGATTTATTAGTGTGTAAGCAAGCCATTTCCCACCAGAGTGCAGGCATTTGTCATGATTTCTTTGAAGGATATTCCAGAGCAGTGTCACAAGCTCTTTAACAGAGATATTCTTATGTGGCATTTGCATGAAAAAGCGATTGGGTTGCTTATTAGTGTCAAAGTAAACTGCATCGTTCATGGCTTTACTCTGATGTTAAACAGAGCTGATTCCACAACATTCATTTTAATGGCATGAATCACTAATCAAAACAGGACTTGGATGACTGCATTTACATTGCATAATACACCTCAACTTTTCTGTTTTATGTGCTCGCTGCATGCTGCATACGTACTGTGCATGCCTTATTTGATAGGCAGAGCGTGTTCTGCGTATGACGAAATGAACAAATTTATGACCGGTTCTTTTGTTTTCACCAGGTGGACAGCTGGGCTCTTGGGGTGCTGCTGTATACGCTGGTCTATGGAACTATGCCATTTGATGGGGGAGACCATAAGAACCTCATTCGCCAGATTAGCAATGGCGAGTACAAAGAGCCAACTCAGTCCTCAGGTACTGTAGGAATCTCCTCCTTAGTTTTCATTTCTTTTGATTTGAAGAAAACACGTCTGATCCCAGTGCCCTTTATACAACAGCATCATAAACTACACTTGACCGTTTTAGTTCAGCTGTAACGCATATAAAAACAAGGAGGACTCTTTTCATGTCAGTTCCAGAAAATATGAGAGTCTTTAAGATGTTGGTCTATAAACAGAACTGAATGGAAAATAGATCAGAGTGCTCTGAATGTACACTTTTAGTTGCTCACTGCTATTTTTGTCAGGGCAGACAAACCTGTCATACTACTCACTATATTTTTTTTTTGCAACATATTCATTTTAAATCTATTTAAGTTTTAACTGGTGTCACTACCTCAGTAACATGGTAGAATCTGTAAAAGAAAAATAACATTGTAAATTGGAAAAATAACTTTGTTTTCCTGTCTATTATTATCCAGTTCTGAATGTTACAAGACATTCGGGTGCTTTAGTCATTGCCATGTGTTGACATGTTATTTAACTGTGGATTCATTATTGTGGTTTACAATGAACAATGGAAAAATAATCATTTATAAAATTGAGTTAGGATATAAAAGGACTGCAGTGGTTTTTAAAAGCCTCTAAATTGAATAATTGCAACTTAAGTTAAAAAAATAGAAATGTTAAAAACAATTACATCACTGCATCAGTTATGTCAGTTCCGGCTTCTTTGAATTAAGGCAGCCTCAGATAGTGCTAAATGTGCTAAACTAACTCGTCTTCTCCATTTAAGGCTGTAATAGCATGCGCTGTTGCCACTTTTATGTCAAGTGGTTTGCAGCATGACTCATCTTACAGATGGTTCTGTTTTCTGCTAGATGCCCGTGGACTGATTCGCTGGATGCTGATGGTGAACCCTGAGCGCCGGGCTACAGTCGAGGACATAGCCAACCACTGGTGGGTAAACTGGGGCTGGAAGAACAGTGTGTGTGACTGCGAGACCCAGCGTGAGCATGGAGGCTCGCCCATGCTGGCCCGTTTCATCGACTGGCAGAACCGCACTGAGCCACGTGGTTCTGGAGCCAAAGCTGCAGCCATGCCCCAGCTGCTGCGCCAGAGGCCCAAGAAGTCTAAGAAGGAGAACGTTGAATCAGGACAGACCCACTGCGGAGCCGAGGATAAGCCAGGTCTGAAAAGACCGAAGGGCATCCTGAAAACCAGGGTTACTGAGGAGCAGCAGTCCGCCAATCTGGAAGAGGTGGAGTTGGGTCAGGCAGCGCTGCCTCAGCAAGCTGAAGGGGGAGAGGAGAGCTCAAGTCCAGATCGAGAGGAAGAGGAGCCAACTCTGGGAGGAGGCTCGCCAGCCAAGATGGTGCCCTCTCTGCCCAAGAAAGGCATCTTGAAGAACAACCAACAGCGGGAATCAGGGTACTACTCTTCCCCAGAGCGCAGTGAGTCCTCCGAGCTTTTAGGAGGGGCCAGTATGTCTCTGCTCGCCAGCTCCCCCCCCAAGAGAGTGATGGGGAGAAAGGGCATCTTGAAGCGAAATGGCAAGTATTCCACCTACAGCGGGCCTCCCTCAGCAGCAGCGGTGGCCGGCGTCCTCGGCGAGCCTCCTCCCTCAACCGACTCTGGTCTGTCCCGCAGTCAGAGTCGGCCCTCCAGTATAGTGGGGGAGGACAGCTCCGTCCTGTCCCTGTCGCCCAGCTCCCTCAGCGGGGCTGAGTGGCACCCCTCCACCACCCACCTCCGCCCAAACATCCGGGCTTGTGTCTCGGCCGAAAACCTGCTGCAGCTCGCCAACTTCAAGGGCTTCCAGGCAGCCCAGCCACTCCAGGGACCCAAGTTCAGCCGTGGCCCCAAAATGAAAGGCTCCCCAGGGGACAATGGCAGCTTCTCTTTGCTGGGGGACCTGGAGGACATGACTCAGGTGTACCAGCAAGCCCTGGACATCAGCAGCAACCTCACCTAACAGACGGGTGGCCGAGAGAGAAGAAGCAGAGGGATTTAAACATGACTGCGTGTGTGAATGTGTGTGTACCGATGCGCGTGTGTAGCATTAACGACCGGTGCGTTACCGGGATACACCTTTGGGTGGTTGTGGCTTTTTCAAAAGGGGCTGAAATCTTGATGGAAACGATATGTCTACGCTCGCACACATGCACACACAGATGTACACACTTAGGTGCACTTCTCTGGCGGAAAGAGAAAATTCTGTTAAGGTTGTGTGAATGGGAGAGAGTCGGAGCTGGCACGAGAGAATGCCACCCAGTCTGCTTTCTTGGCCCGCCCATAGACTTTGCTGTGTTCAACATGTTTACATATTCAGCAAGAAGGCAAGTTAGAATCACAAACGCAGCAACCAGAAACTGGTTGGCTCTCTTTGTACACCACCCATTTTGAATATGAGTTTACAAAAGCACCTTAAAACTCACACAGAGCACATGCTTTTGTGATCTTTACTTCCTTTGGAAAGAAAAAAAAAACAAACAAACCAGGGTCTTGTTCCAAAAATAACTAACATTGCTGATTATTTATTAATATTTTGTAGCTTTTAGTTTTAAGTGCAAAACTGGTGGGTGCTGGCTATTACTGGAAGAGTCCAAAGCTCCTTGTCTCCAACTCTTTGTGTGGAACTGACATATATAATTATGTTACTCTGTGATGAGAAACATATATATACTCAACATATATAACTGTGTCTGCGCATGTAAAACACGCAGGCAAGTATACCTTCATAAAAGCGTATGTCCTATATATGTGTATGATACTATGGAATATGTAGGAAGTGCCTTTTTTGATTCATAATGAAAAATTATGTATGTCATTTCCTTAAAGTGGAGGGAAAAGCCAGGCCAACCTGTCACCAGTTGTGCTTATTTTCATGTTGTTTGTGAATGTGGAGAGACCCAGGGCCTTCAGAGCACAGCTGACTAACTTTACTTGTGTTGGGGTTCAACGGTCAATCTGAGGCAGTTCAGATCAAACAGTCTCATCTCCTCCCCCTCCCTGTTCCTCACATAAATACAATCACACACACAGATATACCGGCATCTGCAGGCCAACTCAGAAAAAAAAGACACTCGTCTGTGTTCTTTGTCAGTGTTTAAGCCCATAGTTTGGTTTGTCAGCAGTTTAGGTGGCTTGGCTGAACACAGTTTTGCTGGCAGCACAAGAGGTCTGGAGGGGCTCACCTAGTGGGACATCTAGTGAGGGGAGATGGCGCAGACACCATCTCACAGTCCTGGAATGTGCCTGGCACTCTTAACCTTGGTTGTTTCACATTTTCGAGGCTACCTGATAAAACAGGCTGTTTAGTGAGAGATGCAGGGGGTTGTGTTTTTTTTTTTTTTACCAAAGACATGTTAGGTGTTTTCCATAGTCTGACTAGTTAATATTTTACCCGGAGCTCTTCAAAAGAGCCAAGTAAGGTGGTTTGTTTTAGCTCGCCGATGACACAGCGAATTCCTCAGATGGCGGCTGGAGACGTGTTGGTGCTCGAGATCTCTATCAGCCGCAGACCGACTCAGCACAGGTGGGATCTGCGGTCGGTGCTGAGCCCTCCAGCTGTGTATACTAGTTCATTATGTCAACCAAGCACAATTAGCCAGCTATTGTTTTCATTTGAGCTTAAGAGGGAGGCAGCGCATAGTGATTTATAGCTAGAGGGGGGAAAAGAAAAGTGTGTGAAAGAGAGCGATGCGTGGAGCGGTGCTGAGATTACGGAGGACTTTTCCTGTACAAAACACAGCAAAGGTCAAGGTGTTTGATTTGTTTTTTGAAGGATTTGTAATGTAGACTAGTGAAAGTAAAGAAAGTGAGTAGAAAGAGTAGATGGAAAGTTTTTGTGTTATACCAAAGATGGGATGAGGCTTTGACTTGATTCATGGGAACGAATACATCAGGGACTAATGAGAGTCGTTAGGATTTTTCTTTAACTTGGGAATCCCCATCGGTGAATGAAATCATCCCCATGTTGGCTTTACCTCACATTTGTTTTATTTTTCTTCTGTTATTTTTCTTTTATTTGACATGCTGGAGGGTGTTGATACAGCTTGTCTTGAGGGTCAATGTGCGACTTGTGTCTTCTGTATGGCCTTAGAAAGTGTGTTAGGCTTTTCGACAGCAGCGAAAACTTGGAGAACAATGACTGACATCATCCAGAATATCAAATGATGTGGATGGAAAAGCATGCAGTAGATGACCCCAAGGAGAAAGATCACATGTTGAATGTTTTCAGTGGTCTGCTCGTGTGAAGGAAAGGTCCTGGGTACTGACTCAAATGAAAGACCCACTGCGTATTATATTGCATTTTATTGCCTTTTGTATTGCATTTTATTGTCAACTGGATTTACAGTGAGAAAATTATACTATGTTAGTATTTTGTTTTATTATGCTTCTGTTTTTGATTTTCCAAAATATAAGAAACTTTATATTGCTTTATGTTATGGCAGAAAAAATACTTCCTTCCTTGAAGTATTAGAATTTCTCTCCAAAAACTGACAAATCTGATAGAAATTGGTGTAATCTCATTTCCCATTGTGGGTCAGACAGCCTCCAAATGGCAAAAAAAAAAGAAAACTCTTGAAAATTAAAGTCTTATTTGGCTATATGCAAAGATTTGTACTCATAGCTCAACATCTGACAACAAAGCAATTGTATTTCCACCTCTACCAAAAAGAGAAAAAGAACTAAAGCAATAAAAAGAATCTGGTGATGAAACTTAAACTCTGCCAAACTGGAAATAACTGGTGCATATCTGTTAGTTAGCAGAAAGTCTAATCATAGGAAAACTTGACTGGATATTGTTATGACAATAATAATAAATTAGTATTATTATGTTATTTAAGTATTATTTTCGTTACAGCTCATTACTATTGCTGGCTATTGCCACAATTTTGGTTTTAATGTTTTTGTCTGTGGGTGATCCTGGACTGCCAAGGTTTGTTAAGTTGCGTGCCTTCGGTATCTTTCATGAACTTTTTTTTTTTTTTTTTGATAATGAAAATTATTATCAATGTGTTTTTTATACTTGTATTTATTGATCAAGCCATTTAAAATTGTTGTCAAAGTACTCCGCGCTCATGCTTCGACTGCTTCAGACCGTGTGTTCAATTCGTACCACACACACAAAAAATATGGTGGCCTGTTTAAAATAGAGTGGTATCATCTCATTGCGAAGGCAGCGGTCGAGCGTGTGTCCGTAGGAGTAACAATCAATAAAAGTTCCTGAAATCCTGTAAAATGTCTTAATTCGTCATTCGAGTCAACACAATGCCCCTGTAGTACTGTATCAACTCAAATAAATGGATCTTGAAAGTTATATGTGTTTGTTTTTCTGCTTTGTGTTGCCTTTTTATTCCAGGGCTTTAGCTATTTAATGTTAAATTGTAATTACAACATTCCACTGAGGCAGGAATGGAAAAAATTGAATACAAATAGACATCAATATGTCTAGTAATGAGGGGGATCAGTGTTGATTTATATGATAGCCACACTGCAAATGCTCCATCCCATTGAAACAGACCATATTACTCTCTCACACACACAGCTGCCATTCACTTGATGTATTTGTAGAGTTAAAACCTTGAAGTTTGACTTTCACTGCTCTCCTTAAAATTGGAAGGTCTTCACATTCTAAACTTAGTTATTACTGGTTTCCTCCAGAAGTAGAACTGGATAAACAAGCGCTCCCAGAAGGCAGACTTGGAATGAACTACAAATACTTCACCGAGTTCTTCTTACAGTAGGACACAAGTTAAACTATAATTGGAGAGGTGTCCTAATTTATTTTCCCTATTAAGAATGTGTGACCCAAAAACCTGCACTGATGCATAAAGGAGGTCAGCAGCGGTGTCCTGTTTTAATATTTAACTCCCAAGTTCATCAAACAAGTAGAATTTATGAGGGCAACTGGTTGGGGTCAAGATGCTAAAAGAGTAAAGGTCATCTTGACATAGTTTTAGAGGATTTGTTAAACTCTCATGGCCTGTTTGAAGATGGCACTCTGCCTTTTCAATGCGGGACTACCAACGAGAGCGAGCCAGTTTTGGGTACTGAAATTAGCCAGTGTTTCCACGCAGTCTCAGCTGCTGTAGTTAAAGTTAAATTAACTTGATGGATGTTAAAGTGACACTCCACCCAAAATACAACATTTAAAAGTCATTCCCTGTAGGCCTGAAAGGTGGCTGGTAAATAGCACAGTGGTTCTGGTAAGCTTGAAGTTACAATAAATTCCAATAGTAACCCGTTTTTACCGAGAAAACACAAATCAAAGCACCCATAGGAAGATTTGTAATCACTTCTGCAGAACAATCTATTTTGCCACTGTCACTTCGTATGCGTATCATCCCAACATATCATATTTATGCCAAAATGTGGTTCTTGGCAAAACTTTTAATTCATTCCTCACATACAAGCCTGTCTAGCTCATTAGTGGTCACATACATTGGTTTGCACACATTATAGCGCCCACCTCCTGCTATTCCATTGGTCAAGAGATCTACTGTAGCTGTCTCGACGCTGTTGTTTTGCTTATCAAGGCTGTCAGTGGCATGTCAGCTCGAGCCAGATTCAGATTCTTCAGGCCAGATGGTGATTGGTCAAGTGTATTATATTCTATTCTGAATGTCAGACAAAAATTTATACTTATTATCTGGAAATGCTGCCTTCATTCCAGACATTCGATCACTACACTGAACATTTTTACATGAAGGTTATAGTTTAAATTAAAGTTTTGTGTTTCTTTTTGACCATTACGTAGCTATTCTGGCCTTGTAAAACAGATAACATATCTGAAGATCGCTCCTGGATTAATAAAAACTAAGTACTGTCAGACTGAGCAGCTCTGTAGAGGGAAAAGCAGGCACTAAATATGTGCAAACTAATACTTGTATGAGCTTGAGTCACGTATCTTTAGCCGCATTTTGGCAAATGGAAGCGTCCTCCTGTGTTGCCAACTGTACAGTGGTGGCTGTCAGTTTCAGCAATAGATTCAGTTCATATGAGTTAACACATAGACAAAAACAAGCCAGGATACTTGTGGGATGAGTGTTGTTACTCATTGTCTATCATGATCATGATCCAAAGAAGCCTCTTGCTTCATCTGTAGGATGCCAACTTGGCAACGTGGCATTTTCTTTCCTGTTTCCTTTCTTTTTTACAGATTCTTGACAGTTGACAACCAATCAATAGGACAAATAAAAACCACATGACTGAAGAATTGTGACTGATGCTTTGTCCACCAGCTGGTGACTATTGGAAACCATCGAATCAATCTGAATTCAACTGACCACAAAGTCAACACTACAAATTAGGAAATGGGGGGATGTTAGATCCAAACCTGGAGTCCACTGTTTAGGACATGTATGTTATATGGGTTCGTTGCCCTCAAGCATCACATTGTCCCAACTCCAAGTCTAAAGATAAATGTTCTCATGCTGAGAAGAAAAGCACCTGTGTTGCCCTCATGAACACAGACTCAACTATTCTGGGAGTGAGCTCAGACTGGTTGATCGACACTCAGCCCCAAGGGAGGAAACTGTGACACTGAGCAGGTCCAATTAAAACCTGGGCTGCCAACTATATGAGCAACAACTTCACACCCTAATGAGATAAAACATGCCAAAACCAACACACAGGTACCAGCTCACCCAAATAAAGCTGGAAAATAGAGCAAATATAAAACAAATCCTCGGAGCAGTTGTGTGACAAAAGTGTTGATATTACATCTTCGGTGCATGGTATTGTTTTTCTGGTCCTTGCACACCTGCTGGTCATTACCCAAAAAGCAGACTAAAACAGCATTTTCTGTTCTCTGGAGAAATGCAATTTTTTTGTCATTAGAAAACTGACAGAGTCAAACAAACAGCGGCAGACAACACGAAGCAGAGGACACAGTTCATGTCTGGCTCAGGGAAGAAACACGAGTGTCTGTTTTTAGGACTTTGAGAGTCAATGATTGTCGAGGGAGAACGTTGCTGCTGCTGCTGCTGCTGCTGGGCTAATATGATCCACATTTTTGCAAGGGGGAGTGGGTGGATGGGTGGGAGCTCTGCAAGTCTTTCAGGGTTTTGGTACTGATGAGCAGGGCAGCATCCCCAACTTGTGCTGGCCAGACACAAGCTGCAAGGCCTTGAATGAGGACAACATGAAATACCTTGAGAGTACAGTGCAGAACAGGATTTAGGTTTCCTCAAACACACATCGAAACTGTTATCCTAAGTCCGAAATTGGCCTTTGTAAGCTAGTCTGAGCTACAAAAGCAGCAGTTAAGCCTTCTATTTATAAATCCCACCTACATCAATATTCATTTTTGTCACGCTGACGGTAAACTACAGAAAATTACATCAATCATCGTCTAAAGTCATTATTTCTTTTGGGATGTTTTCTCAAAAGGAGCACGATAATTATCTTTTGGAACCGGCACAGGCCACTTTTTGTTTCAATGCAAATTCCAGCTGTCTAAGTGAAAGGCGATGTAATACAGCAAGGACAAACAATAATACGGCAATTATGCAAGAATTTGAATGCTTACAGTAATTTATTATCAGTCATATACAAAGGCCAAAACAGACCGTGGTATGTGGATTAAAACAAAAAAAAAAAACTTCTTTTGAAACCTCAGCGGCTGCACCCCTGATACTGATATGATCTGAGTTTCAAAGGGATTTTTTTTTTATGTCCTCCGAACAATTTCTGGTTCACTTTTTGACCCTTAAATAAAGTCCAGCTGCTAGACCCTCTGAACTGTTCCCTCCTTTACCCTCCTCCCTCCATCTCCAGAAGGTGAGCCTGTTTGCCCCTGGAGGTGGAGGGTGAGGGTTTATTGGGGGAGACGGCATACCCAACTGCACACTCCAAACCACCCCAGACCCCATCCGGTCCTTTAGCGTGACCCTGACTCTATGCCCCGCAGATATGGAAGTCTGCATAATGTTGGAGGATATAAGCTATTCTCTGCTTTTAGCTTGAAGCACCCGACTTTAAAAGAGGCCTCTCCCTCCGCAGCCCCCTCGAGCTGCAACGGATAAAAGCCGTCACACGCAGAGGGATTTGGGACATGAAAGCAGAAGAATTTACATGCACTCCAAATCAGTTTACAACTCCTTTTGTCTCCAGAAGAAGAAAAAAAAATGGCTTCATATGAAGAAAGTAGGGGGATATTCTGCAAATTGAGCAAAAAGCAGCGAGGATTTGGCAGCGTCGGTGCTGCCTTGGCGCATCTGACTGCTGTTGCAGGCAGGATGTTCCACAGTGAAGGTTTAGGGTGGCTGTTGTAAACTGAGCTGCCCGTTCATTGCAGGAAAAATAAACAGAGGGCCGGGCCTGAAGAAAGTCCTGAGTACAGTGGAGCATGTGTTCCCTCGGTTAGCTGACACATTGTTTTAGAAATAACAGTCTGAGAGGCCGCTTTCCATGCTTTATCACGGTCACATACACACAAATGCCCGCGCGCACTCACACATGCACACTTTTATAAGTCCGCTTTCATTCTTTCTCACTCTTTCGGAAAGCGCTCACACAGGTTCCTAACTCACATCCCTGCAGGACTCCTTTTCCTCTGCGCCGCTGTGATAACATTGTGACTGGATATGGAATGGAATAAACCACCCTCCTTTCCTGTTCAGCTTCCACTCCTCTATCACTCATCCTCCATCCAGCAGCCCCCTCCACACACCCAGCTCTCCATCCCTCTCTCCTGTCCAGATGACTATTTTTAGCGGCAGCACTGCTATTCTGGAATTTGTTGCTGACTGGCTGCTGCTTGGTGTCTGGGCGGCGATCTCTTCAGGAATGTCTGGCCCACTCTCAAACCACTCCAGAGTCCCAGCGCAGGGCGGATGGCTCAGAGCTCTGATTACAACTTTAAACCCGCTGTAGCTGGAGCTCATTCTTCCTCCAGCAGAAACACAAAGCTGGAGCAAGAAGAGAAATTGTCTGGGCCCTTTACCGCTGAAGTGCTTTTATGTGACTGACCTTTGTGTTTTCTATACATGAGCTTTTCTGTTTTGGAGAAAAAGCAACCGGTTCAAACAGTGCTATTGTGGGGATTCGTCTCACAGAGCACTGGTGACAGCAAGATAAACTTTTAGGGTTAAGGTTAGTCTGACTCATTGGATGTAAATTGTGGGTATTAACCAACTATTGGCAGCACATTTTGCACAGCTTTCCAACTACCATAAAAATTTCAAGTTTTACCAAAGGTTTGGATCTTGCAATGAAGCATCTCTAGACCCACCCAAGATGACTGTGATTGGTTTAAAGAAATAGAGACCCAGTAGTTTTCTTTCTTTTTCCCCCTATGATGCTGTGTTCACATCAGACGCGAATTCATCGTGATATTCGTGCTATTTGCGTGATTCGCACGTAGTTGGACACGTGTATGCACTGAGTTCACTCGCTAGATTCCTGCAAATTATTCTCATCATTCACTCGAATTTGCAGCATTCGCGCGAATCCAGACGTCGCCGTTTTCGGGTCCATCAGATCCTCCAGAGACACACACAGATCGGGGAATTCCACCACCCTCTCCAGGAGCTGCGCCTGGATGACGGCCTGGACTTCCAGCGCTATTTTCAGCCGACCCGGACCCAGTTTGATGAGCTGTTGGAGAGGCTCGGTACCAGGATACCAACTACAGGTGCTCGCTGGGATAGAGCGATGTTTTTTCCTCGCCACATACAACAATAACACCGACGAGCGACCACCAGCAGGAGCACGTTGACCACAGCGACGAGGAGTCAGCGGAGGTTAATCCCGCTAACATTGCGATAGCTAGCAACTCGGCTCGCCAGCTTGCTAAGTTGAAGGGTGTAATTCTTGTGTGTGGGATCTGCCTTGGCTAGTAATGTGGCTACTTATCTTCTCAATCAGTATTCATGGTGTAGTTGCAAAAAACTGAATGAATCATGTTCTTGACGCTACCAGAGTATCTCAACGCTGATTAGCCACTATGGCGTGAAAGATTGCTAAATTTCAGATTTTTCCACTTGCGTGTCTAAAGCGAATTTGCATCAATTATCATTTGTGCAAATAACTTGCTCAATTCGCGTCATCCGCGCTGCACTAATCACGCAATTCGCACCGCGGGACATTTACTCGTGTCTAATCGCATCTTCACATTGACTTTACATGTAAATCATTTGTACGAATGATTTTACTCACGTCTGGTGTGAACACAGCATTACAGAATGAAAATGAGGTGCAGTCAGACCATTTTACAGTTAGCGAATCAGCTAGCTATGCAAGGCTAGAGTTGGGGTAACTTCTTATTTAAAAAAATATGCATATTCAATCTCTGGCATCAACTTGAATGTGAAGATTGATCACACTCACAATCGTCTGTTACAGTATAAATTAGCAAAACATCTGGAAACTTTAAGAAGCCACTCGCTTGACTCTGTCCAAAGATCAGTGCCCTCCTAGCATCTTCAGTGTAGTGGTGGTCTGTCATTTTCAGATTTAAGTCCTGGTCATTGAATTGTTTTTTACATTTTGTCTGAGCCAGGGTACCTGCTTCCCCCTGTTTCCAGTTGTTATGCTAAGCTAAGCTGACTGGCCACTGGCTACTAAAGCCTTACATGATGAAAGTGAGTCAGTCTTCTCAATGGAAACTCACTGCCACAAAATAAATCTCCCAAAACACTGGCCTATTTCTTTAAGGCAAAGGTAAGGGTTGGGGTTAGGTAGGTTATAGTTAAAGTTTGGTTAAGTCTCCAGGAAATGAATGAAAGTCAATGCAATGTTACCTTGCTTACAAGTTTTAGTGTGTTTGTCTTTGTGTGTGTGTGTGTGCCCACTTTGTGTGTGTGTGTGTGGTCCACGAAAAGAAAATAAGCAGCACTAATGGGAAGTTTTTCCTGTCTTGGATCAGGCTTAAGGGGTTTCAAAGCAAAATTGTTTGCAGTGAAGGGAACACCGTCCAAGCCCACCTGTTGCTCATGATTGCAGAGATCCGCTTGAGCTGGGCCTTGTCGAGAGACATACTGCAGTATGCCACTCAATCACATCAATGGACTGGGCAGGCCCGTTCATTCCGCAAGATTACCCAAGCAGAGACAATGCCCTACAATGCAATACGGGCATTATAGGCAAGCATGAATTGATATGCAATCGTAGCGATGCGGTCAGCAGTGATGCACACTTTCTTTTGCCGCCTGCACAATCAGAAATGATACAGCTATTTAGAACAATACTGCTGCTTGTCACTTCAGTAAATCATTGCTATCTAGATGTTTTCCCCCAGGCCACAATCTGAATCCACAGGGTGTATCTTACATACATCATATTTAATGAAATGAACCCCGGCCTTTGAAATGGTGGTGAGATTTCACTCAGCAAGGGAGTGGTTTCCCTCAGGCCAAGTGATTAGGGCATGAACAGGAGGGTGTAAAAATAACACAACGGGACACAGCCAAGTCTTTTAAAACATGTATTTATGCACTCGTTGCCTCTTCAGAAGCCAAGCGGAGGAAATGCTTCTATGGCATGTAATCCTTTCATTGTAAATCAGTGAACTCTGCATCACGTCGATCCTTGAGCTACTGATAAGAATTCCCAACACAAAACATCTTGTTCTTGTTAGCATTAGGATGTACACAGGCAAGTATGAAAAGCGAATAGTCAGCAGTGTGTGAGTATGGATGCAGCTAATTGGTCTTGGCTTCTAATAAGAGGATGTGGGTTTAGCAGCAGTATGATGGGGCCGAGTTTAGGCCATGCAGAGGGAAGAATGGAGACTGGGAGGAAGCCCGTCAGACGCCATGGCCGAGCTGTCCATCTAACTGGCCAGGCAGGTAATTAAAAAGACTCTGTATGAGAGCTGTGTCTCTCCAGAGTGTGAAAGGCCAAGGCGAGGGCTGGGAAGCAAAGTCGTTCTTGGCTAAAACTCAGAGATGTGCGGCCTGGCTGCTCCGGGACCCAATACCACGGCCGCAGGGTTTTAGCACTGCTGGTTTTAGCCCATCCTTCAATTTGGCTTTTGTTTCAGAGACTTTTCTTTTACCAACCCCCACCCCAATCCAGCTCAGCCATAGCTTTAAGTAGAAATACAGCAGAAAGAGCTGGATGGATGGATGTATCCCCCAGCTGGCTTACATTCCTCTGGTTTCCACTTGTGTCTGCTTCTCCTTCTTTATGGGTCAGTGTTTCTGTGATTAAAGTTTCTTTTTCTTTTTCCCCTCCCTATGTTTTTCCTCTCTCTTTCCATTCACAGTTGTTTCCCCTCTGCCGTTTTCGCCGATCTGGTTTTCATGTGAATTTAAATGGCCCCAAAAAATGTACCAGGGAAACTCCCATCCAGCTCTGTCCTGCTGTCACTTCACCACCAATTAAAGCATTGTTTCATCCTAGAAATATAGCAATTTGAAAGCTCACACCAGCGATTACGCTGCTGGATCTGCAGGAGCAAACAGTAGATAATATGTTATCTTTGCTTAGTGTGCAGTGATGCAGCACCAACATAACATGTTGTAACATCACTATCACGCTTTCTCACAGTCTGCAACTCTTCACATGGCTTCACCATCTACGCCAGCTGACTGGCCATCCTCAGACTGACTTAACAGTGATTGATATGAGCGCGGGTGTGGACTCCTTGTTCTGCTTCCTCTTCCTTTACTGCTCTCTACAAGTGGCAGTTTCACACGGAGGGGGGCTTGATGAGATTTCAAGTGTGAGATTTTAGCTCTTCAAGGCAGTGGCAGAATAGAAAATGCCACGTCATACCCAGGTACAGCATATGTATCTGCATGAGGAATGTAGACCTGTTTGACATCAGGAGCCAAATTATACTTGGAATTACAACCGGAAAGCACTGGCAGCTTGTTATCAGGTCAATCCACAGTAAAAAAATAAATAAAAATAAGAATAAATATTCAGTGGTAAATGAGTATACAACTGCTAATACACAAGTAGTTCTTGTTTTTTCACATCCAGACGGTTCACCACTTCACATTTTCAGCCAATGTCAAGTTTCAGCAGCTTGTTTGAAACTGTGTGCTCGGTCCATGCTGATAATCTGCTCACAAGAATCACTGTACATATTACCACATATCACCAGGAATTATTTGTTTACCTGACCCCTCTGAACCGTCACCACATTCAGATAACTTGGTAGTACAACCCCGTGACCCCATCCACATTAATCCCTGTCAGGGTGGTCCATCTACCGTTGTCTCTCTTTAAAAGGAAGAGGAAAAAAAAACTTCCCAGGAGTACGTGTGGCCTGACATTCGCTATCCCATTACAGCCCACCTAAGACACAGCGGCGCACATAAAACAACATGAGACACAAGGTAATGAAGTGCTAACCACTGAGGTAATCGCTCTCGGAGAAGCGACCCTTTCCTCTTCCCTTCTCATCCTTACACCCCTGGTTGTTCGTTTCCATCCCTCCCTCCTCCTGTGCTTTTACAACAGCCTGTGACTGACAAGAGATTCCACCAGATAAATGAAAATGTGCTTTTGTCCCAAGCATGCTTGTGGGATTGGAGACAACTATGAGGAGATTTTGCGGTTTGTCTCATGATGAGGGGATTAAAAGCAGCCTCAAGGGGGCGAATTCATGCTTCTTGGATTGATTTAAGAAAAGAGGAACAATCTAGACAGATATTAAGGCCTGCACTGCCTGCCAAGATGAGGGGAGGTGGTTCTCTTTTGGGACGGGTTGAGTTTCAAATAAAAGTAAATGCTCTGTGACTACAGGTGAGTCCCGTTTGATGCTCACTTAGGGTGACATTTGGATGGGAGCTCTGTGCTTTTTCTCCCAGGCAGATACAAATCTCCTTTTGGCAGCTGCGGTTTGTTGGGGTGGGGGCTGGCTGCTGGGGTGTCTTGTCTTAACATGGTGGATGGGCTGGTGTGTCGTTCCTGAAAGATTGCCTTTATGAGTGATGGCCATCTGGGCCATTTCTCGGTATGTGTGAGCATGTGTATGGTTTCCCTTTCTTCTTTACTCCCCTCCCTTTTTTTTTCTCTTCCTCCTAAATAGCAATGAAATGTAGAAGGAAAACAAATGAAAAGATAGCGCTTTGAAAATGGATCTGTCCCAGCAGCCCTCCACCAACCACCACCACCTCCCCTCTTAATTCTGACCCCCTCCTCCATCCACTTGTGCAGGCTTGACGAAAGAGTATACCTCTCTTCATCGCACGCAACGGAGGCGGTGGGGTAAAATTAAAAGAAAAAATTTGTGAGGGAGGAGAAAGGCATGATGGAGACGAGAAGAGGAGAAAGTGATGGTTACAGGAAAATCCATTTGCAGAGGCTGATGATGAAAATAATGTAGAGCAGATAGCGAGAATAAACAGAGAGAAGAAATGACAGTGAAGTTACATGTAAGGAAGAGGAAAGGATAAAAGGTGATGGTTCTTGGCTTGGGAAGCTGAAGAGTGTGGAAGTTTGAAGTGGCTGAACAACTGTACGAGGAGAAACTGGTGGAGGAGGTTTGAAGATGTTTACTAGAAAATTAACTGACAATGTAAAAAAAGAACAGTGTTGAAAAAGGAGACAATAAAGAAACGGAGAGGATGTTTCATTCAAAGTGTTGAAAGAATGCACACTATGTGGAAATATGCAGGTTCAAATAATAGATCAATTTTAGTTTTTCCTTTGAAGCTCCTGAAGAATAAGCAGAAAGTTCACTTTTAGATACTTTATGTAAAGTTATTTTGGCAAACATAGCAGACAGTAGCGGTACCTAAAAGACACAGAGCAATGTTCGCAATTGTTCAGAGATGTGTATTTGACCATGTGAAGAATATTAAAATAAAAGGCTGGTCTTTTAGGAAATACACTTATTGATTTTATTGTTTTCAGTTGGAGATAAATTTGTCCAGAGGAAGTTATCGCATATAACCCCTGGAAAATTTGCTAATGATTCATTTTACACTTTGGTTTTACATGGAAAATTGCAAATAAGGAGCTTTTGGTGCTGTTATGCGGATTCTGGTACCTTTGGACATACGCCAGTCAGACAAAACATTAACAACATTGGGCCTCTCGTTACAAAGCAATGTTCTGCTGGGAAATACTGGGTCCTGATTTTCATGTGAATAACATACAACCCACCTGAACATTGTTTGAGGAACAAGACAAAGAGTCAAAGGTGTTGCTCCAGCCTGCAAACCCCCTAGTTTCCTGAAGCCTGATCCACTGAGGCCCCACCCCACCACCCACATGACCCAAAGGATCCATCGCCAACGTCCTGGTGCCAGACACCACAGGACACCCCCAAAGGTACCATATCCCTGGCCCAATGAGTCAGAGCTGTTTTAGCACCACAGGGTAGATCGATACCATGTTAGGCGGATGGTTTTAATGTTGTGGCTGATGGATGTGGACTGCAGAGCTGTGTCCAGTCTTTGTGCTAAGCTAAGCTAACTGGCAGCTGGTGATAGCTTTATATTCGTTGTAGAAACAAGAGTGTTATCAGTCGTCCTATCTGACTCTCATTTGATGTTTTTGTTGGCTCCATTTAGCAAATTTTGAGAGAAAAAAGTTTGCCTTTGTTCATCAGCCAGATCGTAACTTTGTCTGATCTCTGGTCTGGAGCTCAGCAGGTTGCATAGAAAAGGTTCAACAGAGCTGTTTTGCTTAAAACAGTGGATGAAATGATCATTTGCTGGCCATGACACCCAAAATAAAGCTAAAAACTTGAACAAAAAACCTAATTGGACCCCCAGACGTAGGAGATGCTAACTCATTGTAAGCCACATACTGTATCACACATGACAGATTTTTACTAATAGTTCATATACAAATGCTGATGAGAGAAGCTTTAACTCATTACTGAAGCTTTGAGCAGTTGTCTGTGCAAAATGATAACTTGCAGTCTTTGGGGAAAGAAAGGAAAACAGTGCCGTCAAAATGTTTAGCTTTAAGCAAAGCATTTTTCCACATTATGTTTCTTTACATAACACTTTGTTCTGGATCTAACCCTCTCCATACACAACATCACAATTATAGTGTGAAGACCAGGGAGCTGCTATAACTTGTTCCTCTGACCACTAAAACCATTTGCACTGAGACATTCAGTACCTGACAACATCAAAAGACAGTGTGCGCACCTCCCACTCGTCTCTTTCTCAAAACACAAATCTTTCATACACTAATGACACACAATAGTGGCGAGCAATGCACTGAGCAGGGTGGGAAAGATTAGTGAACTGACAGACATTCCTAGGAGCTGATGTCAACGCACTATCACAAAATATGCACAATGTGATGTTGCGAACCACAATATGAACCCCTTGGACAATATGAGAGCTGATATGTTTGGACAAGGGTAGTCCCCAACTGGCTGACCCAAAGGTCAAAATCATAACTCCTGAGGTAGAAATACCTCTAGCCTGGTCCAAGGAGAACCCCACAAAGGCAAGAGGTGGACCAGAAAGCCTTTGTTGCCAGACTCTGGAAGCAATACTGTTCAAATGACTGGTTCACAATCCTGCTGACTACAAGGGCACATTCCAGACATTCTGCCCTCAGACAGTGATGCCCTGGTGAGTTTACGGAGGACAGATGTCCTTCTCACAACCTGTGTGGCAGGAGGGGGTGTCAGAGAGCGAGCAGATGATCTTTTGATATCATTGTTCTTTCCCACTTCCAGACTTGCTGCGGTTTGAACTCTGGTGAATCACTCTGCATGAGTCCCTGTGAAGCTCATCCATCTTAAAGCCGCCACAAGTTTATTTAGACTCAGATGTTGGACCAGGAAAAATAACTTCAAACCCTGCAGGCCTTGCAGCTTGTAGTTTCAAGGTCAGGTCATCTGAACTCCGGAACAGAGCTCAAACCCACATGTCAGAAAAGCAGCGTCCTTGAGCAGCAAGAATCAGACTAAGGCTTGGTCTAACCAAATCACAAGTATACAGCACATTCTCACTTCCTCCAGTGGTATGAAGTCATGCAAATGATTTGATTTCACAAGTTTTGAAACATCATTCTTTGAGATTTCTGCTTACACCCCAAACATTGAAAGTGAGTGGAAATTCATTTGTGATGGGTTAAACAGAAATTCTATTGATATGTCTTTCCAGAAAAGTCTCCAGTTTTTCATGGGAACTTCTTCTTGAAGAAATTTTCCCAAAGAAAACTGTCAATCTGTAGATGATCAAAACAATGTTTCTGTGAAAAGTCTGTACAAGGTTGCTGTCAAAAAATCTTAAAACTACAGTGATTTATGAACAATTGTTCACTTGTTGTAGCTGATTGTTTATGTTTCATGGACCTCAATGTACAAAAACCCAAAGTTTTGTTTTAGCATCACTGTTCTCATAAACTGGGAGCACCGGAATCTTTCTGCATGGAGTTTGCATGTTCTCCTCGTGCAGCGTGGGTTCTCTCCGGGTTCCTCCCACACAGTCAAAAAACATGTTGAGGTTAATTGGTGATTCTAAATGAAATGAAATGAAATGAAAAATACTTTATTCATCCCAGAAGGGAAATTCAATTATTTATATATTTATATTTATATAAATTGTCCGTAGGTGTGAATGTGAGTGTGATTGATTGTCTGTCTCTAAGTGTAGCCCCGTGATAGACTTACGACCCGTCCAGGGTGTCCCCTGCCTTCACCCTAAGTCAGCTGGGATAGGCTCCAGCCTCCCCGCGACCCTCGTGAGGATTAAGCGGTGTATAGATAATGGATGGATGGATGGATGTTCTCATAAACCTTATTGCCAGTTGCAGCAGGTAATTGTTTGCATCAACAACAACAAAAATCTTTGATAAATGCACTGTAGACAATGTGACAACTGCAGGTAAGTGAATACAGTGTATCATTTAGTAGCTAAACCCAGACCCAGACCCAGATATTCCCCTTTGGAGTTGGTGGAAACGAAAAGAGAGCAAAAAGCAAAGAGACTATGAACTTGCATTTACAAGTTTTTAGAAACACAACTCCAATTGAAAGTTTAAGGCTGCTATGCCTGCTTGATGTATAAATAGTCACGTGATTGCTCAACATAGCAAGTTTATTGTGTAGTTATATGTTAGTGTTGAGTTTATAGCTTGGTCTG
This sequence comes from Stegastes partitus, assembly GCF_000690725.1. Taxonomy (NCBI): domain Eukaryota; kingdom Metazoa; phylum Chordata; class Actinopteri; family Pomacentridae; genus Stegastes; species Stegastes partitus. The sequence goes on from NW_007577796.1 coordinate 560,994, forward strand.
CTGTAAAGCCCTTTTAATTAATTCAGAATTTCCTACTACTATGCACCCAGTATATTTGTATATTAAAAATCCTTTAAACAACATGTCAGTGTAAAAGATGAATATGCTAGTGGTTTAACCTGACAGCAAGAAGCTTGGTGACCACCACTGCTCACTTGACCCTTGCCTTGCAGGTCATGGAGGTCCCTTGTAGTCTGCTCTGTGAGCACCACAAATAAAATTCAATTAACCTCTATGTATTAGGGCAGAAGCAGAAATATTAGGAACAGATACAATACTTAAAAGAAAAATTAAACATCTAAATAACTTTGTGGTGCAAAGTTAGTCTGCATTTAATCCACTAACCTTTTACCATGGAGTTTTAAAAGCATTTATTATGGGAGTGGTGGTTAAAAATAGTAGCAGTGAAATTACACAGTGGTGGGTCGGTTGTGAAATCTCAGCTTTGCATCTACAAATTACGACACAATCAGTGTGCATCATTGCAAATCTGCCAAGTCAATTACTTGCCCTTTTCTTCCATCTTGAGTTTGTCACAAGGGGTCAGCGCTCACAGAGCTTTGATTGAGTTCCTCCAGGTGCACATACAGTACTCAGACATGGTATTTTTCTTCATCTAATTCGCTTCCTGAAATTCCTGTTTTATCTGGAATTCTGTCCGAATAAAGCAGCTGCATAAACAGGAAAAGCAATTTGCGTGCATGCGATGTCGAGTGCCGAGGCTTCCACCGACACATTTGGCTCCCAGTGAAATGTCAGCGACAACCTAGAGGTCGACTCCTGATCCAGTTTCCCTCCAGTGGGGAGAAGAGTTTCATTATGGGCTGCATTGTGGCCCCGCTGCAGAAAGAGGATCTCACTCCAATTAACCTCGGCCTTCTGAGGGACGGAGATAGCAGCTTTGTGCAGCACGTGTGATAAAACACAAGCCTCGTATCCCCTGTGTAAACATGGTAATTACTGGGGGGGGGCTCTTTACACAGAGCCCTCTGCGTTTGAAACACTACAAAGGGTTTCATCTCACCGGTGGCGTGTTTGACTTCCTTTCCCGCACACATGATTTGTCTTTCAGTCAGGCTCGACCGCGGGTGGAGCACCAAAGCTAAAGCAAAAAAAAAAAAAAAGGCCGAAGGGGTTAAATGGGAGCCTACTGACCCACATAAACAAGCACTCTCATTCATGGCCTCTGTTACTCCCTCATTGCTGAAGTCTGACTCACAAAAGTCCAAACACTACTGAAGTGCCCCCCCTTCCTCCTCTACCCCTTCCTCCCTCCAACCCCATCACCACCACCACCACCACCACCAAACTCCTCTCCTTCTCCCACACAATTCACCCACTCCAGCAAAGCTCTCTCTTGTATCCTCCCCTCGGTTTTTTAAAAATCAGCATCCACACCCAACACGTTTCGTACACACAGAACCATACTGTACACACGGCGTACACATAGACTTTATAAACACAAGCACACTCAGTCTTTCCTTTGCGCGCACAAACACCCCGGGAGAGGGAGAGGAGGTCAACATAACTCTTCTCTCAAGAATGCAGAAGAAGTTTATGTTGCCATTGGAAAGGGGAGAGAGGCATCTTGTGTGAGCTCAGATGAGCAATTATCCTTTTCATCGCACAGACAAAAAAAAAAAAAAAAAAGGGCCCTTTTTCTGGGAACGTGCCTCCCACCAATATTTCTCCTTGCAGCCACAGGAGTACAGCAACATTTGAACTAAATGGGCAAATGTCGATCTGTCACTCAGTAGGAATGTGTTATTTTTACCGTGACTATTTTTACCTCCACTTATTTCCATGGCGCCAAGTAATAACATTTTGTTTGGACACATAAAAGTACAACCAGAGAAGGTTTCTTGAGGTGTTGGTTTCTTTAGATGGCATTGCACTTTGCATGCAAGTTTACTTTATATATGGTGGATCTTGCTTTTTTGAATTACAAGCATTGGTGCTCATTTGGTTTATGGTGCCAGCTTACTAAGATGTGGTGACATAACATACAGTCATGACATTATAAATAGACCACTCAGATAGAAAAAACACCAGCAATACAAGCATCTCGCTCCATTAATTAATGATAGTAACCTATCTCTGTTTGAAGAAATGCACACAGCTTTATGACTGTGGGTTTTGAGGTTGTGTAAAGCAAGCTTCTGCACTGTTACCAATTACTCTTATATCGACTTTTACGAAGAGTAGAAATAAACACTCAGGGCTCTAATCTTAAAGACTCACGCCTCCACGCCCACATATATATATACACTCAAAAATGTCTGGCACCACGAACTGATTCTTCCTGTCCTACTGCTGATAGACAGTGTTTACAACTGGATTCCCATAGTTTGATCGCCGATGCCGATTCATGCCAACATGTTAGCGGCCAGTCTGTTTATGTGGTCCATGTCTGTGGAAGCGTGGCTTCCACGGCACATTTTCCTCCACGATCACTGTTTATATCTCCTAATCTATCTCCTGTCTCCCTCTCTCTGTCCCGATGTGTGTGTGTTTATCCTGTACTCCACTCAGTCTTTCCCGTCCTCTGCCAAAAACTAATTGAATTGTTTTCTGGCATCCCCACTCACAATGTGAATAAATGAGAGGCATGCGAGTGTTTACAGTTCATTTCTCCAGTTGGCAACTCAAACGAAATTCATGTTTCGCTTCTCCTCCACAATCCCTTGAAAGAAACTAAAGGAGATGGAATAGAAGTCAGTAAGCTAAGGGAAGGCCTATACATAGGAGTAGAGGAAAGTCCTTACTCTCACTTCAGAATAGGTTTTGTCAACGGCTACAATGTGTAAGCTGTCTGTGAAAATGTAAAAAAAAAAGTGAGAAAAAAATCGCTGCTGACTATAGACTAAAATGTACATACGGAAATGAAAATATGAGGAATGAAGTGAAACTCTGGATGCCATCTCAGTCTCAGCTTAGCTTGAGATGTAGGTTTCTGCTGCCATCAAGTCATTCTTGTGATCAAATCCTTTACCAAATTCAAACCAGACAGATAAAAGTACTTAAGACATATAACACAGCACACAGCCTTTTCTTATAAACCGTTCCAAAAATCTTGGAAAACAAATCCAAGACTTCCCAGGCTACATCCCCACAAGACAAGACACTTTCTTAAAAATACTCCAAAAATCCTGGAAAACGAGAACACTTACACGACATTTTAATAAATGAGGGCCATGATCCTGAACACTCATAGTTATTTTCTGTTAGGCTTGTGGAAGATGCATGGCCTTTTTTGCCTCCTTCTCTTTTTCAGCCTCCCTCTCCTTCCCTCTGAGCATGCTTTAAGGATGGCTGGCAGAGAAAGCTTAGTGTAGAAAGAGACAAAACCCCGACAGACAGGATGGGAGCCCTTATTTACTTTGCAGATAAGGATTGTGGGTAGTGGAGGGAGTGAGGTGTGCTGGCATGTTGGCTTTTTTCGGGGAAGCTTCTGGGATGTCAATGATAAGAAAACAATGTGGGTGGAGGGGTCTGTTTCCAAGGAATTAAAGAGTGCTGAAAATCAAGTTTTTGTCAAGTTTTCTATAGGACTGGCCTTTTACAACAGACCTTTACAGTACATCCGGGTGGAGAATTTCCTTTTGCTCACTAAACATGAAATAACATTTCATGTAGTTCTTAAAGAGACAGGGACATATTACATATGTAAATTTACATACCAAACTTCTGTAACTTCCTGGAATGTTTAATTCACTATTGTCTCCTGAAAAAAACTACAATCCTGGGCTGTCGTTTTCATTTTTCAGAACAAAGCATTTTGAACATTGTCTTTGAACATATGGCTTTGAACTATTCTGTACTATGCTATGCTATGCTATACTGCACTGTGCTATACTATACTGTACAATGCAGTGACGTGCGGTGAGGTTCATGGCTGGTGAGGCACTGACTTCATCAGAATCTGATTTACAAATATATGCACTCTACACAGTAGCATATTTGATTGCCAGCAGTTTACGGGTTATGTTTCATATCTGCATTCCTTACACATACAAGCTGCCATGCAGTGATAGCCTACGCATGGCAGCCTACGCAGTGAGGGATTGGACAATCTAAGTGAGGCTCAGCTCGCCGCTGCCTCACCGGCTTCTCTTCCAAGCATTTGAATGGGAAATTGCGAAAATTTTGCGATTTTGAATTTAAAAATCATCAAAACTGACGAGGCTAAATGAAAAAATAAATACTTTATAGTACAAATCATTGGATAAATACAACCATTTAAATAATTTTATCATCATATTTTTTTTTCTTTCCGTGATGTCAGGTGAGGCTCTGCCTCACCTGCCTCCCCTGATGTCACTGATACTATGCTATACTATACTACACGATACTATACTATACTATACTATACTATACTATACTATACTATGCTATGCTATGCTAAGCTAAGCTGCGCGACACTATACCACACTACACTATGCAAAACAATACTATACAGTCACTGTACTATACTATGATGTACGATGATACAATATACCGTGATATAATAAACTTCCCCATAATCATAATGTATTATATAATGCTTTATTATACTACATTGTATTATAATGTAACTGTATGTTTAGATTCTTAAATATAGTTTTTTATATTATAGTATATGATATTATTCTGTATTATGCTATACTATACTACTATACCTGTATGCTTATCTACAACTGTACATTAGCAATGTCAGTAGGATTTAGATTTAGTCTGTGTAGTTATAAACTTTGTATTCTGTAAGCTAACTGTTCAGTGACTACTCATCCGTACATCTCACTGTACAAACATACTGTATGCTGATAAAAGCAGACTCAGACACGTCAGCTTCAGAGCAGTGCACACATAAAACGTCCCTTTAATCTTTACAGAGAGAAGGGAAGGAATGCATATTTATTGGTGTGGCGTGTCTCTGCCAGCCAAGCAAGACCAAGAAGTGTTAAGTGTGTCGAGTGAGAATTACAGCCGTGTGTGATCACTGTAATTACAAAGTTCAGGGTTGCTTGCACTCTATTCATCATCACTTGGAGGTGGCTCTTATCGTTCATACTTTGACTGATTCAACTGATGAATGTGCGTGTCAGGGGGCTGAGGTTTGGGCACAGCGTTTAACTTTTTTTTTGTCATTTTCAGAGTTGAATATTCTCTCTAATCTTTCTCTTTCTTTTATTTTAATGTGTGCACAGAGAGCATGCGCGTTTACCCAAGAGTGCGTGTGATGTGATGGGCTCGACTGAACGAACATCTTCAAATCACAGCTGTTAAACGCTGGTCGAAGCAACCGAGCTGTGAATCACGAGTGCGAGTTAAACCTCTTTTATATTTAAAATTCAAGCTTACATGAGCGCTGGAGCATGCAGGTGTTTGAGGTCCTCAAATGACCTGTTTACCAATCCGATCTCCAAATTGGAAATATCTGTTCCCCACAGACCCACAACATGACTGCATTCTGTGGTGTTTTTCCAGTCGCTGTCTCCACCCCTTCCCATCATTCCCACTCATATTTACTCTTCCCGCTCCAGTTCCTGCTGGCATCCGCTGTAGGCAAATCCATCAGCAAAATGCACGCAAAGCCGCGATAACTTGTTGGACGTGGGATGAAAACAAGGCCTTCCAGCATTCCCAAACATCCTGCTCAAGTCCAGTCGATGCTCATTCATCCAATCTGTGATTCATCTGCAGGTTGACAGACAAGATGAGTGAGAGAGAGAGAGAGAGGAGAACACCTGTGAAAGGAGGAGCTGTGGAAGAGAGAGAGAGAGAGAGAGGAGAACACCTGTGAAAGGAGGAGCTGTGGAAATCCATAGCATGACTATCTTCAGCGAGCTGGTTATCATGAATAACAATGCAGCTCATTTCCACTTTCCACAAACAGCATCTGAAAATGCATTCTTATGTGTAGGTGTTTATAGATGGATCAGATAAATAGAGGCAGAAATGGAGAGTAAGAGATCCGTCCATCCTCCTGAAAAAGAAAACATCAGTTTCCATTCCACAATAGGGCCGCTGTGCCCTTCTGCGGGGTAAAGAACTAAGTTGGCCAGCAGTGTTTCATTAACATCAAAGAAGTGAGTCAGGTGCACTGCAGTTTTAACTCGTGTTACACAACAAATCAGCAATTAGCTCATTCTTGTGCTTTGGCATCATCTTCTTCCTCTCTGGTTTAATTTAACTTACGTAAGCGTGTCCCCTTACTGCAGCATGTCTGCTTTGTTTGCATGCTTTAGCAATGATTATGCGGGTGAAACTGACCTTGAGAATGTTTTCACTCTGTATGGTTTACATGTTTACGAGTGTGTGTTTACAAGACAGTGTCTGCGATCACTCATTGGATTAAAGATAGATGAAGGCGGTAAGTTTTTTTTATGTTTTTTGGGTTGTTGTTTTTTTTTCCATTTGCCTTTACTAAAGGCAGTGAGACACGGAGTAAGTTTCTGAACTTTTAACTGCCAACTAATTGGAACAAGCTCAGCATTTAAAGGTGGAAAAAGTAATATTTTCTGCCTTTTTGCATAGTAAGCTCAAAGATACCAGCAGGGGTTGGCAAGTGTTACTTATCAATACCAGTTGCTCCTTTGTTACCTCAAACACTGCACAGATGTCAGACTTTCTAAACACTGAATATGCTGGAGAATCTTTACACTTCCTGGCCTCTTGGACTAAACTTTGTCTGGTTTCTCCAAAATCTGATATTTGAACACCTTTGAACAATGGGATAGGGCTCAGACATTACTAATCTTCCATATTCACCTTCCTACAGTAAACATTTTGACCAGTTATTGCAAGAAAAGCACATGTGTAACTCATAACACTAATAATAAATACATTCCATTAAGCCAGGAAGGTATGCCAGTGAGCCAGTGTGTAGCATCAGGGTCCTGGCAGTGGAACACCTCAAAGTTGCCAAATTTACTGGGATTAGTTACACCTGCATCTGCTGCAAGAAACATTTGTCAGCATTCTGTTTGTTGAATGTGAAAGCTCATCTAGCTAGTTTGTCAGAGCATATCGATGTTTCACATTTGTCCAGCAGTAAGTGGTCTTCACATCTGGAGACGGCAGACAGAATTACATAGTGCCAACGAGGCATACATGAAACCAATCTAAATACAGATAGTGTCATCATTCTATTTTATATTGTGCAATCAACATTTACTTGATAATGATAAGTTAACCCTCTGAGCTCCAAAAGCTGCTGGGGGGTTTGAAAAGCAAGTTGTTGTTCACAAAAACTACACCATTTATAAGAGTCAGAAATTGTAAAAAGTCTAGTTTAAAATTGTGAGATTTCATCAAAATCGCTTTTGTCTCGTCGTCTCATTTAGAAATAAATTCAAGGCCTCTGTAGTGACCACATTATGTGAAAAACATTTTTTAAAAAAATAGTAATTCTGGGCTCCTCAGTGCAACTGAGACGCTATTACTGACTCAGGTGCAACAACCAGTTTTTTGAAAAAATAAAAAAATTAGGGATCATTCAGTTGAACTGGGTTGAACTGCAGGCTGTGTTTACGTGGAGCGAATAGGAGACAAGTATTAAAACAAATGTATTATGTAGGTAGTAAACTATCTATAACATATACAGTCACTTTTTTTCTCCAGTATTGGTAACATCTCTAACAAAAGACACCTCTGAGTTCTCTCAATAGTTCCCACTGTGTCTACTGCCACTTTTAGTACCATCCAAAGTGAAAGTCCCTAAAGATGGCATGTCTATATGTGGGCTGAAGATAATTTAGGGGCTCCTTAGATGTAAATAAGACATAATTACAAAAAAAATCAATGCAATATCTTAAAAATGCCGTACAGTCTTATTTCACTATGCCACCATAGTAGGTAGTGACAAGATAGATTGAAGCTAATATATGTAAGACTCCTATTGACTGACTGTCTGTTTCATTCAAGTCTCTGTTTCTACTTTCTGTGTAAAGAATACCTGACAGTAAGTGGCCTACACAGCCAGCTTCATGCCTGTGATTAAAAGAAATTGAAATGTTGAAACCTGTATGTAGCATGTAGGTGGGCCACGTGCAAGATGTTCCTCAATTACATCTTCCCATTGCTGAACCACAGCATTTCGACAGTGCTGCAAGCTGGTTGTTAATGTTGCCTTTTTAACATTTGCAGGAAATTGGAAACAGGCAAAAAAAATAATATTTTTCCGGCGCTAAGGATGATGGATTACATTTTATCTTAAACAAAGGGTCTCTAAATCCTTTATTCTATGAAAACTGGTTTAAATATGCCCTTTAATCGATTTGATGAAAGATTAACTACTTTGCATGAGTTCATGCTGTTGAGTTCTGTCTCTACAATTATCATGTGTTCAAATGAAGTCAGTTCATTATCGAAGGCAGATGTTCATTTAGCTGACGTTGCTAATTGCCACTCTCCTCCTGTGTAAGTGTGTGTGTGTGAGTAAAAATGAATGTGTCCATGTGCATATACTCAAAACACACAGCAGGCAAAAATCCTGAAGAAAACCAGAAGTGATCCAATCTGACTTCGGGCCATCTGTCTCTGCCAGAAGAAATGATAGAGGGAGCGGTGATAAATTATTTCTTTGCTTGTGATCTTCAGGGCAGCATTCTTCCCTTTCCACAAGCATATGTGACCCCTGTCTTCCTTTTTTTTTTTAATATACTGCCTTCCGTTAGATACACGTTTTATCCTCTTCCAAATGTACCAGTTCCTCACCCTTGTTCTTCTGTGGTTGGGTCTGCGTGTTGCGTCGTGTGGCCGTCTTTCAGATGTCTCCCCAAGGCCTCCATAAGTAGCAGATGGGTATAACGGGATCCATGAGCATTTTGAGTTTCATATCCAAGATCATGTGATGATGTGACACCCAAGGGACGACAAAAGGAAAGACTGATCTCATCTCTTTTCCATACGAGTCCCCTCCCTTGTTTAGGCTGTGTAAGTCTGGAAAAAAAAACAGATGCTGAAGCAATTTAATGTGGAGTTTGTTAAGAATTAGGAATGGGAATTCTTTGTGGTGGCTGCACCCTTAAGCCAGACCCACACTGGTCTCACATTGCCAGACTTGTCTCCACGCTGCAGATGCATTGTGCCAATCTAAGAGGAAGGGCAGGCAGAGCCCACTATCAGTGGTATCGTAAGTGGAAATAAAACGGGTTCTTGGAGCTAATTTGCATAACTAGTCTATTTTTACACTAAAATTATTAAAGCATTCTTACGCAGTTCAAAGATATTTTACATAATATATACCATCACTAAAACAGATACCATTTTTAAAATTACACTAAGAGTTTGACAGAATGATTTTCTTTACATGTAGATTAACAGTCGTCTCCTGGTTTTCATATGACGTAAACTATAACAATTACAGTTTTGAGTTCTGGACATCTTATCAATTTACCACGTTGCTACTCCAAGAGAGTTTTAAATACCATATCCAGGTTTCTTTAAAAATGGAATAAGGCCAACACATTGTGATAAATAATGTATTTAAGCATCATTAAGTACTTTCTGGTGACTGGACACAACTTTTGAGTGCACACAGATGGAAGGGTTTACACAAAGTTTCGCAAACTCGGGGAGATGACAAAATTTACTTCACGTGAAGCCTTGCATACTCAAGGACGTAAAAAGTATAAAGCCCTGACTATACACTTGCGCAGACACGGACACCCATGGAAGCGTAGTTGCTGCAAGTACTTTGCTAATCTGTGGGAGTCTGCTTGAAGAGCTATGCATGTGCAGTAGGCCGTATCTATGTATTCTTTGCATACACTGTACTGGTGAGCGCTCACACATTTGTCTTTGTATAGTAGCTGCAGACTAGAATGTCCATGCAAACATAAATTTTGGCCTGCACACAGATATCGATGGACAAGTTCTTGCAGATTCTTGCAGATTTGGGGAAATGTCGAAAACTTTGCATACTCACAGAAAGCATGGCACGGACCTAACAATAACCCAGCAAACAGACACACAGCCCTAAATCAGTATTATTTAAAGGAAACTTTTTGTCTTTACATTGTGGGTTCTGTTTTGTTTTAATACGGTTACATGTAAGTATAGTTTTGTGACTGACCTATTGAAAGCATTTCATGCTGACTGCACTTTTACAAGTAAAAACATCGGCTAACCTGAACAACACAACTAATTCCATGTTGATTTTGTGTTGTATGATTCATTAATTATCTAATCAAAAATCAACACCATCAGTATTCTATAGACCCCTTTATCCTCTGTAGGGTTGGGGGGAAGGGGGGGGGCTGGAGCTTATCCTAGATCAATTCTAACATGTTTTCTTCAAAATAAATTTAATATTGCATCTACCTCTATGTATCAGTTCAACAGATAAGTTCACACACAGCTCCTTCAGCATATGGTCTCTTTTTGATTTTCCAGCTTCAACTGCTCCACCTCCACCCCTCTGCGTCCTTGACGCCTCGGCTTCTACTCTCCTCCTTGATTTGGCTACCACCCGTGTACCCACATGAGGTCATCCAATCTTTGATGTGAAGCTGTTTGGCATTGCTTCTCATGTGTAGGAGCCATCCATACTGCCTTTGATTGCAGTCTTGATGGAAGTGATGGAGTGGTGTTTATGTGGTAGCTGTCTGCCGCCTGCTTCTTCTAACTCCCTCACAGCTGGTCCTCCACTTCCCCTGCGGCTTCCTCCTTAACTCTGACACCTGCGTTTGGCTCCTCTGACAGGTAAATCACGCCAACGACCTTGCATAGCTTGCACTGAACTACTCAAACTACTGTACACTGCCGAGCCTACATACCCTCAGTCTATGTCTTTCGCCACCACTCTATGATGGAAAGACCCCGCGATCATACCAGTGATGAAATGGTCTGTCTCAGCATACAAGCAACCTGACTGGGAAAATTAATTAGGCTGGGGAAGATGGGGGTGCAGGAAGGGGGAGTTTAGGTGTGGGCATATATGATTTTCCTCTTTACAGGCAGCCAGAGAAGTCGTGTTTATACAGGGGGAACAGAAAAACATACATGCACATTGACAAGTGGGACTTTAATGTGCGGTAATGTTGTGTTAATGAGTAAAACAAGTGGCCCTGTGTGTGAAAAAGCTGCATGTCACCAAGTGAGGCACCTTCAACAGCTGTGGATTCAAGCCTCAATCCAAACACATGCTACACTTGTACATAAACACAGACACAAACCACATGTTGGCACAAGCAACAAGTGACACAGCTCTAAACAGTGCTGTAGGTAAATAAGTGACTCACACCGCTCACATGTTGACACATATTCTGCTCAGAGGGTCATGGATTTAGAGAAGCAAGAAAGGTCACCTACACACCTGCACGCTTCATGGTACCAGGACTTTCCACTTTGTCATCTCCACTGGTGAACTCTTACCATTAGCATTTGACTTAATGGCTGTGAAACGCACACAAGGTGCCTCTCTATGGAGGCGAACAGAATGAGGAGGTGAACAAGTCTGTGTTCTTCACTGAAGATGGGATGTGAGAGGCTCTATGCGTGCAAAACCTCCATTCATCATTGTCAGTAGCCTTGTGTTGTCTGGCCAACCCCCAAAAAGCTTGAGGATGAACCACTGACTCCTGTAAAAGGGGTTTCAACTCAGCCAAGGCTCAATAAAAAGGGCCAGTGCACTTAGTGTGCTGTTAATTACCCCACTTCAAGTGAGGCAAAACCTCTGTTAGCTTAACATAATGGACTCTGTCACCACGTCTTTGGGGTAAATGATGGGTTCTGTCAGTGTGAGAGGTTTTCACTGTATACATATCTGAGGCTTATTTATTGGTTCGCCTCATGAAACAAAATCTGCTTATTATTCTTAGAATTATGTTCTTTCTCCAAAATGAGAATTTACTGAATTTTAAAGCTGACATAGCTTGAAGGCAATACAGTAACCATGCTTTTTAAGCTAGCACCTCTAGACAATCTAACTTAATCTAGCTAAGAAATGTATTTTAAAGATGTAATGTCAAGTTTTTGCCAGGTATCAAATAATATTGTAACATTTATAACATAAATACAATCTATTTAATGAGCAAATATTGATTCAAAACAAAATATTTAGAACTTCTTTCCTCAAAAATAGCCCATCCACGCCACTGCTCGCTACAGCTTGAACACACCAGCTCACCTATGAATCTCTCTACACTACAATTTCAAGGTGAAGATTCTCTCCCACTGCTTATTTTGCTTATGATGTGTCTTCCAGCATCTAAAAATCACTATAAGGACATGTTAATGAGGTAAAAAAACAAACAACAAGCAAACATGGCGGTCTTTAAACACACCATTCATGTGGCTCAGAGCACAAGAACAAACAGTTGTCTCAACTTCCAAGCAAGCAAAAGGCCCTGCCAGAGGGTTAAAAACAAATAATTTAATTTGTCCAGAAAACTGCAATTTCTCAAATGGCCACTTGAAGATAGCTCCAAAGTGAGCCAGTCCCTGTAAAAAATGTCAAACTTTACAGCATAACAATACACGTTTATAGCCTAGTACAAACAAATCATTTTGGTCTTTATAGTGATTTTCCTCATTTATGACAACTTTACAAACGTGATATTTTATATAACTCATCTATTGAAATTGTACCACAGCTTCAACTAATTAAGGGCATGGTCGCTCTGAAGGACATGTGCATGTTGTCATAGTACAGTCAATAGCCTAGCATTGTTTGTATGACCCACCTCAGCTTCACTCCTGCTCCACCACTTTGCACCATTTTGTATTAGCCAAAAGTTAGGAGGTGTCAGCTGCTGCCAACATGGCGACAGCCAGAATGCCACTCTGAGCTTCAAATCTGCT